>NW_028273633.1:2358333-2540000 GCF_024610735.1 Ursus americanus
GTTTTGTTAGCAGGAGTTCAAACCCAAGGAACACAGACCGGAGACCCCCTGGGGCCCAAACGGCTTCCGAATAACAATATTCTCTTGCTGTGGAAATCCTATCCCAAGTGGGTCTAGCCAGGTCAAAATATTGCCACACACCGAGGTGGAAGAAACAACAGGGCCCACGCATGCTCTAAGCCCCTCACCTCGTCCCTGTGCTCTGGGGAGACGGAGGGACCCCCGAGGCCCACGGCACGGAGTCCCGTTGGGTAGAAAGCCGGCTTCCCACGGAAACAGCTTTCCTGAGGTGCAGACCCTATCCCAAGGGCTGGTGGCAAGGGAAAGCAAATGCCATCCCCTTCTCTGGAAGAAACCCCAGTGCCCAGCCATGTTGTAAGCCTTCCCCTCCTTCCTGGGCTTCTGGCAGCAGGAGTGAAAAGAGAGGAGCACAGCACTAGGACCCTTTTGACAGAAACCGGCTTCCCGCGAGGAAGTCCTTCACGTGCAGACATGCTACCCAGTGCCTGTGGCAAGGTGAAGGAAGTGCCATACACTGACCTGGAAGAGACTACAGGGCCCAGGCACAGTCTGAGCCCTTCCCTCATCCCGGCGATTTTGCTAGCAGGAGTTCAACCCCAAGAAGACAGCCCGGAGACACCCTGGGGCCAAAACGGCTTCGGAATAACAATATGCTCTTGCTGTGGAAATCCTATCCAAAGTGGAGGTAGCCAGGTCAACAAAATGCCACACACCCAGGTGGAAGAAACAACATGGCTCAGGCATGGTCTAAGCCCCTCACCTCGTCCCTGTGATCTGGGGAGCCGGAGGGACCCCGAAGCACCATGGCCCTGAGGCCCGTTGGGCAGAAAGCCGGCTTTCCACGGAAACAGCTTTCCTGAGGTGCAAACCCTATCCATAGGGCTGGTGGCAAGGGAAAGCAAATGCCATCCCCTTCTCTAGAAGAAACCCCAGTGCCCAGCCATGTTCTAAGCCCTCCCCTCCTCCCTGGGCTTATGGCAGCAGGAGTGAAAAGAGAGGAGAACAGCACTGGGACCGTTTGACAGAAACAGGCTTCCCACGAGGAAGTCCTTCTCCACGTGCAGACATGCTCCCCAGTGCCTGTGGCAAGGTGAAGGAAATGCCATACACTGACCTGGAAGAGACCACAGGGCCCAGGCACAGTCTGAGCCTTTCCCTCATCCCAGCAGGTTTTGCTAGCAGGAGTTCATCCCCAAGAAACACAGCACGGAGACCCCCTGGGGCCCAAACGGCTTCCGAATAACAATATACTCTTGCTGTGGAAATCCTATCCCAAGTGGAGGTAGCCAGGTCAACAAAATGCCACACACCCAGGTGGAAGAGACAACATGGCCCAGGCATGGTCTAAGCCCCTCACCTCGTCCCTGTGCTCTGGGGAGCCGGAGGGAACCCGGAGGCCCACGGCCCTGAGGCCCGTTGGGCAGAAAGCCGGCATCGCACGGAAACAGATTTCCTGAGGTGCAGACCCTATCCCAAGGAGCGGTGGCAAGGGAAAGCAAATGCCATCCCCTTCTCTGGAAGAAACGCCAGTGCCCAGGCATGCTTTAACCCCTCCCCTCCTCCATGGGCTTATGGCAGCAGGAGTGAAAAGAGAGGAGCACAGCACTAGGAGCGTTTGACAGAAACCGGCTTCCCACGAGGAAGTCCTTCTCCACGTGCAGACATGCTCCCCAGTGCCTGTGCCAAGGTGAAGGAAATGCCATACACTGACCTGGAAGAGACCACAGGGCCCAGGCACAGTCTGAGCCCTTCCCTCATCCCGGCGGTTTTGCTAGCAGGAGTTCAACCCCAACGAACACAGCCCGGAGACCACCTGGGGCCAAAACATCTTCCGACTAACAATATACTCTTGATGTGGAAGTCCTATCCCAAGTGGGGGTAACCAGCTCAACAAAATGCCACACACCCAGGTGGAAGAAACAACATGGCCCAGGCATGGTCTAAGCCCGTCACCTCGTCCCTGTGCTCTGGGGAGCCGGAGGGAACCCCGAGGCACACGGCCCTGAGGCCCGTTGGGCAGGAAGCCGGCCTTCCACGGAAACAGCTTTCCTGAGGTGCAGACCCTCTCCCAAGGGCTGGTGGCAAGGGAAAGCAAATGCCATGCCCTTCTCTGGAAGAAACCCCAGTGCCCAGCCATGTTCTAAGCCCTCCCCTCCTCCCTGGGCTTCTGGAAGCAGGAGTGAAAAGAGAGTTGCACAGCACTGGGACACGTTTGACAGAAACCCGCCTCCTACGAGGAAGTCCTTCTCCACGTGCAGACATGCTCCCCAGTGCCTGTGGCAAGGTGAAGGAAATGCCATACACTGACCTGGAATAGACAACAGGGCCCAGGCACAGTCTGAGCCCTTCCCTCATCCCGGCGGTTTTGCTAGCAGGAGTTCAACCCCAAGAACACAGCTCGGAGACCCCATGGGGCCAAAACGTCTTCCGACTAACAGTATACTCTTGCTTTGGAAATCCTATCCCAAGTGGGGGTAGCCAGGTCAACAAAATGCCACACACCCAGGTGGAAGAAATAACATGGCCCAGGCATGGTCTAAGCCCCTCACTTCGTCCCTTTGCTCTAGGGAGCCGGAGGGACCCCCGAGGCCCACGGCCCTGAGGCCCGTTGGGCAGGAAGCCTGCCTACCAGGGAAACAGCTTTCCTGAGGTGCAGACCCTCTCCCAAGGTCTCGTTGCAAGGGAAAGCAAATGCCATGCCCTTCTCTGGAAGAAACTCCAGTTCCCAGGCATGTTGTAAGCCCTCCCCTCCTCCCTGGGCTTCTGGCAGCAGGAGTGAAAAGAGAGGAGCACAGCACTGGGACCCGTTTGATGGAAACAGGCTTCCCACGAGGAAGTCCTTCTACACGTGCAGACATGCTCCCCAGTGCCTGTGGCAAATGAAGGAAATGCCATACACTGACCTGGAAGAGACCACAGGGCCCAGGCACAGTCTGAGACCTACCATCATCCCGGAGGTTTTGGTAGCAGGAGTTCATCCCCAAGGAACACAGCACGGAGACCCCCTGGGGCCAAAACAGCTTCCGACTAACAATATGCTCTTGCTGTGGAAATCCTATCCCAAGTGGGGGTAACCAGGTCAACAAAATGCCACACACCCAGGTGGAAGAAACAACATGGCCCAGGCATGGCCTAAGCCCCTCACCTCGTCCCTGTGCTCTGGGGAGCCGGAGGGACCCCCGAAGCCCACGGCCCTGAGGCCCGTTGGGCAGAAAGCCGGCTTCCCACGGAAACAGCTTTCCTGAGGTGCAGATCCTATCCCAAGGGCTGGTGGCAAGGGAAAGCAAATGCCATCCCCTTCTCTGGAAGAAACCCCAGTGCCCAGCCATGTTGAAAGTCCTCCCCTCCTCCCAGGGCTTCTGGCAGCAGGAGTGAAAAGAGAGGAGCACAGCACAGGGACCCGTTTGACAGAAACCGGCTTCCCACGAGGAAGTCCTTCTCCACGTGCAGACATGCTCCCCAGTGCCTGTGGCAACGTGAAGGAAATGCCATACACTGACCTGGAAGAGACCACAGGGCCCAGGCACAGTCTGAGACCTACCCTCATCCCGGAGGTTTTGCTAGCCGGAGTTCAACCCCAACGAACACAGCCCGGAGACCCCCTGGGGCCAAAACGGCTTCCAACTAACAATATGCTCTTGCTGTAGAAATCCTATCCCAGGTGGAGGTAGCCAGGTCAACAAAATGCCACACACCCTGGTGGAAGAGACAACATGGCCCAGGCAAGGCCTAAGCCCCTCACCTCGTCCCTGTGCTCTGGGGAGTCGGAGGGACCCCGAAGCACCATGGCCCTGAGGCCCGTTGGGCATAAAGCCGGCTTCCCACGGAAACAGCTTTCCTGAGGTGTAGACCCTATCCCAAGGGCTGGTGGGAAGGGAAAGCAAATGCCATCCACTTCTCTAGAAGAAACCCCAGTGCCCAGCCATGTTCTAAGCCCTCCCCTCCTCCCTGGGCTTATGGTAGCAGGAGTGAAAAGAGAGGAGCACAGCACAGGGACCCGTTTGACAGAAACCGGCTTCCCACGAGGAAGTCCTTCTCCACGTGCAGACATGCTCCCCAGTGCCTGTGGCAAGGTGAAGGAAATGCCATACACTGACCTGGAAGAGACCACAGGGCCCAGGCACAGTCTGAGCCCTTCCCTCATCCCGGCCGTTTTGCTAGCAGGAGTTCAACCCCAAGGAACACAGCCCGGAGACCCCCTGGGGCCCAAAAGTCTTCCGACTAACAATATGCTCTTGCTGTGGAAATCCTATCCCAAGTGGGGTAGCCAGGTCAACAAAATGCCACACACCCAGGTGGAAGAAACAACATGGCCCAGGCATGGCCTAAGCCCCTCACCTCGTCCCTGTGCTCTGGGGAGTCGGAGGGACCCCCGAGGCCCACGGCCCTGAGGCCCATTGGGCAAAAAGCCGGCTTCCCACGGAAACAGCTTTCCTGCGGTGCAGACCCTATCCCAAGGGCTGGTGGCAAGGGAAAGCAAATGCCATCCCCTTCTCTGGAAGAAACCCCAGTGCCCAGCCATGTTGAAAGTCCTCCCCTCCTCCCTGGGCTTCTGGCAGCAGGAGTGAAAAGAGAGGAACACAGCACTGGGACCCGTTTGACAGAAACCGGCTTCCCACGAGGAAGTCCTTCTCCACGTGCAGACATGCTCCCCAGTGCCTGTGGCAAGGTGAAGGAAATGCCATACACTGACCTGGAAGAGACCACAGGGCCCAGGCACAGTCTGAGCCCTTCCCTCATCCCGGCGGTTTTGCTAGCAGGAGTTCAACCCCAAGGAACACGGCCCGGTGACCCCCTGGGGCCAAAACAGCTTCAGACTAACAATATGCTCTTGCTGTGGAAATCCTATCCCAAGTGGGGGTAACCAGGTCAACAAAATGCCACACACCCAGGTGGAAGAAACAACATGGCCCAGGCATGGTCTAAGCCCGTCATCTCGTCCCTGTGCTCTGGGGAGCCGGAGGGAACCCCGAGGCACACGGCCCTGAGGCCCGTTGGGCAGGAAGCCGGCCTTCCACGGAAACAGCTTTCCTGAGGTGCAGACCCTCTCCCAAGGGCTGCTGGCAAGGGAAAGCAAATGCCATGCCCTTCTCTGGAAGAAACCCCAGTGCCCAGCCATGTTCTAAGCCCTCCCCTCCTCCCTGGGCTTCTGGAAGCAGGAGTGAAAAGAGAGTTGCACAGCACTGGGACACGTTTGACAGAAACCCGCCTCCTACGAGGAAGTCCTTCTCCACGTGCAGACATGCTCCCCAGTGCCTGTGGCAAGGTGAAGGAAATGCCATACACTGACCTGGAATAGACAACAGGGCCCAGGCACAGTCTGAGCCCTTCCCTCATCCCGGCGGTTTTGCTAGCAGGAGTTCAACCCCAAGAACACAGCTCGGAGACCCCATGGGGCCAAAACGTCTTCCGACTAACAGTATACTCTTGCTTTGGAAATCCTATCCCAAGTGGGGGTAGCCAGGTCAACAAAATGCCACACACCCAGGTGGAAGAAATAACATGGCCCAGGCATGGTCTAAGCCCCTCACTTCGTCCCTTTGCTCTAGGGAGCCGGAGGGACCCCCGAGGCCCACGGCCCTGAGGCCCGTTGGGCAGGAAGCCTGCCTACCAGGGAAACAGCTTTCCTGAGGTGCAGACCCTCTCCCAAGGGCTGGTTGCAAGGGAAAGCAAATGCCATGCCCTTCTCTGGAAGAAACTCCAGTGTCCAGCCATGTTGTAAGCCCTCCCCTCAACCCTGGGCTTCTGGCAGCAGGAGTGAAAAGAGAGGAGCACAGCACTGGGACCCGTTTGATGGAAACCGACTTCCCACGAGGAAGTCCTTCTCCACGTGCAGACATGCTCCCCAGTGCCTGTGGCAAGGTGAAGGAAATGCCATACACTGACCTGGAAGAGACCACAGGGCCCAGGCACAGTCTGACCTACCCTCATCCCGGAGGTTTTGCTAGCAGGAGTTCAACCCCAACGAACACAGCCCGGAGACCCCCTGGGGCCAAAACCTCTTCCAACTAACAATATACTCTTGCTGTGGAAATCCTATCCCAAGTGGGGGTAGCCAGGTCAACAAAATGCCACACACCCAGGCGGAAGAGACAACATGGCCCAGGTATGTTCTAAGCCCCTCAACTCGTCCCTGTGCTCTGGGGAGCCTGAGGGACCCCGAGGCCCACGGCCCTGAGATCCGTTGGGCAGAAAGCCGGCTTCCCATGGAAACAGCTTTCCTGAGGTGCAGACCCTATCCCAAGGGCTGGTGGCAAGGGAAAGCAAAAGCCATCCCCTTCTCTGGAAGAAACCCCAGTGCCAAACCATGTTGTAAGCCCTCCCCTCCTCCCTGGACTAATGGCAGCAGGAATGAAAAGAGAGGAGCACAGCACTGGGACCCGTCTGATGGAAACCGGCTTCCCACGAGGAAGTCCTTCTCCACGTGCAGACATGCTCCCCAGTGCCTGTGGCAAGGTGAAGGAAATGCCATACACTGACCTAGAAGAGACCACAGGGCCCATGCACAGTCTGAGACCTACCCTCATCCCCGAGGTTTTGCTAGCAGGAGTTCAACCCCAAGGAACACAGCCCGGAGACCCCCTGGGGCCAAAACGGCTTCCGACGAACAATATGGTCTTGCTGTGGAAATCCTATCCCAAGTGCGTTAGCCAGGTCAACAAAATGCCACACACCGAGGTGGAAGAAACAACACCGCCCACGCATGCTCTAAGCCCCTCACCTCGTCCCTGTGCTCTGGGGAGCCGGAGGGACCCCGAGGCACACGGCCCGGAGGCCCGTTGGGAAGAAAGCCGGCTTCCCACGGAAACAGCTTTCCTGAGGTACAGACCCTATCCCAAGGGCTGGTGGCAAGGGAAAGCAAATGCCATCCCCTTCTCTGGAAGAAACCCCAGTGCCCAGCCATGTTCTAAGCCCTCCCCTCCTCCCTGGGCTTATGGCAGCAGGAGTGAAAAGAGAGGAGAACAGCACTGGGACCGTTTGACAGAAACAGGCTTCCCACGAGGAAGTCCTTCTCCACGTACAGACATGCTCCCCAGTGCCTGTGGCAAGGTGAAGGAAATGCCATACACTGACCTGGAAGAGACCACAGGGCCCAGGCACAGTCTGAGCCTTTCCCTCATCCCGGCGGTTTTGCTAGCAGGAGTTCATCCCCAAGAAACACAGCACGGAGACCCCCTGGGGCCCAAACGGCTTCCGAATAACAATATACTCTTGCTGTGGAAATCCTATCCCAAGTGGAGGTAGCCAGGTCAACAAAATGCCACACACCCAGGTGGAAGAGACAACATGGCCCAGGCATGGTCTAAGCCCCTCACCTCGTCCCTGTGCTCTGGGGAGCCGGAGGGAACCCGGAGGCCCACGGCCCTGAGGCCCGTTGGGCAGAAAGCCGGCATCGCACGGAAACAGATTTCCTGAGGTGCAGACCCTATCCCAAGGAGCGGTGGCAAGGGAAAGCAAATGCCATCCCCTTCTCTGGAAGAAACGCCAGTGCCCAGGCATGCTTTAACCCCTCCCCTCCTCCATGGGCTTATGGCAGTAGGAGTGAAAAGAGAGGAGCACAGCACTAGGAGCGTTTGACAGAAACCGGCTTCCCACGAGGAAGTCCTTCTCCACGTGCAGACATGCTCCCCAGTGCCTGTGCCAAGGTGAAGGAAATGCCATACACTGACCTGGAAGAGACCACAGGGCCCAGGCATAGTCTGAGCCCTTCCCTCATCCCGGCGGTTTTGCTAGCAGGAGTTCAACCCCAACGAACACAGCCCGGAGACCACCTGGGGCCAAAACGTCTTCCGACTAACAATATACTCTTGATGTGGAAGTCCTATCCCAAGTGGGGGTAACCAGCTCAACAAAATGCCACACACCCAGGTGGAAGAAACAACATGGCCCAGGCATGGTCTAAGCCCGTCACCTCGTCCCTGTGCTCTGGGGAGCCGGAGGGAACCCCGAGGCACACGGCCCTGAGGCCCGTTGGGCAGGAAGCCGGCCTTCCACGGAAACAGCTTTCCTGAGGTGCAGACCCTCTCCCAAGGGCTGGTGGCAAGGGAAAGCAAATGCCATGCCCTTCTCTGGAAGAAACCCCAGTGCCCAGCCATGTTCTAAGCCCTCCCCTCCTCCCTGGGCTTCTGGAAGCAGGAGTGAAAAGAGAGTTGCACAGCACTGGGACACGTTTGACAGAAACCCGCCTCCTACGAGGAAGTCCTTCTCCACGTGCAGACATGCTCCCCAGTGCCTGTGGCAAGGTGAAGGAAATGCCATACACTGACCTGGAATAGACAACAGGGCCCAGGCACAGTCTGAGCCCTTCCCTCATCCCGGCGGTTTTGCTAGCAGGAGTTCAACCCCAAGAACACAGCTCGGAGACCCCATGGGGCCAAAACGTCTTCCGACTAACAGTATACTCTTGCTTTGGAAATCCTATCCCAAGTGGGGGTAGCCAGGTCAACAAAATGCCACACACCCAGGTGGAAGAAATAACATGGCCCAGGCATGGTCTAAGCCCCTCACTTCGTCCCTTTGCTCTAGGGAGCCGGAGGGACCCCCGAGGCCCACGGCCCTGAGGCCCGTTGGGCAGGAAGCCTGCCTACCAGGGAAACAGCTTTCCTGAGGTGCAGACCCTCTCCCAAGGGCTGGTTGCAAGGGAAAGCAAATGCCATGCCCTTCTCTGGAAGAAACTCCAGTGTCCAGCCATGTTGTAAGCCCTCCCCTCAACCCTGGGCTTCTGGCAGCAGGAGTGAAAAGAGAGGAGCACAGCACTGGGACCCGTTTGATGGAAACCGACTTCCCACGAGGAAGTCCTTCTCCACGTGCAGACATGCTCCCCAGTGCCTGTGGCAAGGTGAAGGAAATGCCATACACTGACCTGGAAGAGACCACAGGGCCCAGGCACAGTCTGACCTACCCTCATCCCGGAGGTTTTGCTAGCAGGAGTTCAACCCCAACGAACACAGCCCGGAGACCCCCTGGGGCCAAAACGGCTTCCAACTAACAATATACTCTTGCTGTGGAAAACCTATCCCAAGTGGGGGTAGCCAGGTCAAGAAAATGCCACACACCCAGGCGGAAGAGACAACATGGCCCAGGCATGGTCTAAGCCCCTCACCTCGTCCCTGTGCTCTGGGGAGCCGGAGGGACCCCCGAGGCCCACGGCCCTGAGGCCCGTTGGGCAGGAAGCCGGCCTCCAACGGAAACAGCTTTCCTGAGATTCAGACCCTATCCCAAGGGCTGGTGGCAAGGGAAAGCAAATGCCATGCCCTTCTCTGAAAGAAACTCCAGTTCCCAGGCATGTTGTAAGCCCTCCCCTCCTCCCTGGGCTTCTGGCAGCAGGAGTGAAAAGAGAGGAGCACAGCACTGGGACCCGTTTGATGGAAACAGGCTTCCCACGAGGAAGTCCTTCTACACGTGCAGACATGCTCCCCAGTGCCTGTGGCAAATGAGAGAATTGCCATACACTGACCTGGAAGAGACCACAGGGCCCAGGCACAGTCTGAGACCTACCCTCATCCCGGAGGTTTTGGTAGCATGAGTTCATCGCCAAGGAACACAGCACGGAGACCCCCTGGGGCCAAAACAGCTTCCGACTAACAATATGCTCTTGCAGTGGAAAACCTATCCCAAGTGGGGGTAGCCAGGTCAAGAAAATGCCACACACCCAGGCGGAAGAGACAACATGGCCCAGGCATGGTCTAAGCCCCTCACCTCGTCCCTGTGCTCTGGGGAGCCGGAGGGACCCCCGAGGCCCACGGCCCTGAGGCCCGTTGGGCAGGAAGCCGGCCTCCAACGGAAACAGCTTTCCTGAGATTCAGACCCTATCCCAAGGGCTGGTGGCAAGGGAAAGCAAATGCCATGCCCTTCTCTGGAAGAAACTCCAGTTCCCAGGCATGTTGTAAGCCCTCCCCTCCTCCCTGGGCTTCTGGCAGCAGGAGTGAAAAGAGAGGAGCACAGCACTGGGACCCGTTTGATGGAAACAGGCTTCCCACGAGGAAGTCCTTCTACACGTGCAGACATGCTCCCCAGTGCCTGTGGCAAATGAAGGAAATGCCATACACTGACCTGGAAGAGACCACAGGGCCCAGGCACAGTCTGAGACCTACCCTCATCCCGGAGGTTTTGGTAGCAGGAGTTCATCCCCAAGGAACACAGCACGGAGACCCCCTGGGGCCCAAACAGCTTCCGACTAACAATATGCTCTTGCTGTGGAAATCCTATCCCAAGTGGGGGTAACCAGGTCAACAAAATGCCACACACCCAGGTGGAAGAAACAACATGGCCCAGGCATGGCCTAAGCCCCTCACCTCGTCCCTGTGCTCTGGGGAGCCGGAGGGACCCCCGAAGCCCACGGCCCTGAGGCCCGTTGGGCAGAAAGCCGGCTTCCCACGGAAACAGCTTTCCTGAGGTGCAGATCCTATCCCAAGGGCTGGTGGCAAGGGAAAGCAAATGCCATCCCCTTCTCTGGAAGAAACCCCAGTGCCCAGCCATGTTGAAAGTCCTCCCCTCCTCCCAGGGCTTCTGGCAGCAGGAGTGAAAAGAGAGGAGCACAGCACAGGGACCCGTTTGACAGAAACCGGCTTCCCACGAGGAAGTCCTTCTCCACGTGCAGACATGCTCCCCAGTGCCTGTGGCAACGTGAAGGAAATGCCATACACTGACCTGGAAGAGACCACAGGGCCCAGGCACAGTCTGAGACCTACCCTCATCCCGGAGGTTTTGCTAGCCGGAGTTCAACCCCAACGAACACAGCCCGGAGACCCCCTGGGGCCAAAACGGCTTCCAACTAACAATATGCTCTTGCTGTAGAAATCCTATCCCAGGTGGAGGTAGCCAGGTCAACAAAATGCCACACACCCTGGTGGAAGAGACAACATGGCCCAGGCAAGGCCTAAGCCCCTCACCTCGTCCCTGTGCTCTGGGGAGTCGGAGGGACCCCGAAGCACCATGGCCCTGAGGCCCGTTGGGCATAAAGCAGGCTTCCCACGGAAACAGCTTTCCTGAGGTGTAGACCCTATCCCAAGGGCTGGTGGCAAGGGAAAGCAAATGCCATCCACTTCTCTAGAAGAAACCCCAGTGCCCAGCCATGTTCTAAGCCCTCCCCTCCTCCCTGGGCTTATGGTAGCAGGAGTGAAAAGAGAGGAGCACAGCACAGGGACCCGTTTGACAGAAACCGGCTTCCCACGAGGAAGTCCTTCTCCACGTGCAGACATGCTCCCCAGTGCCTGTGGCAAGGTGAAGGAAATGCCATACACTGACCTGGAAGAGACCACAGGGCCCAGGCACAGTCTGAGCCCTTCCCTCATCCCGGCCGTTTTGCTAGCAGGAGTTCAACCCCAAGGAACACAGCCCGGAGACCCCCTGGGGCCCAAAAGTCTTCCGACTAACAATATGCTCTTGCTGTGGAAATCCTATCCCAAGTGGGGTAGCCAGGTCAACAAAATGCCACACACCCAGGTGGAAGAAACAACATGGCCCAGGCATGGCCTAAGCCCCTCACCTCGTCCCTGTGCTCTGGGGAGTCGGAGGGACCCCCGAGGCCCACGGCCCTGAGGCCCATTGGGCAAAAAGCCGGCTTCCCACGGAAACAGCTTTCCTGCGGTGCAGACCCTATCCCAAGGGCTGGTGGCAAGGGAAAGCAAATGCCATCCCCTTCTCTGGAAGAAACCCCAGTGCCCAGCCATGTTGAAAGTCCTCCCCTCCTCCCTGGGCTTCTGGCAGCAGGAGTGAAAAGAGAGGAACACAGCACTGGGACCCGTTTGACAGAAACCGGCTTCCCACGAGGAAGTCCTTCTCCACGTGCAGACATGCTTCCCAGTGCCTGTGGCAAGGTGAAGGAAATGCCATACACTGACCTGGAAGAGACCACAGGGCCCAGGCACAGTCTGAGCCCTTCCCTCATCCCGGCGGTTTTGCTAGCAGGAGTTCAACCCCAAGGAACACGGCCCGGTGACCCCCTGGGGCCAAAACAGCTTCAGACTAACAATATGCTCTTGCTGTGGAAATCCTATCCCAAGTGGGGGTAACCAGGTCAACAAAATGCCACACACCCAGGTGGAAGAAACAACATGGCCCAGGCATGGTCTAAGCCCGTCACCTCGTCCCTGTGCTCTGGGGAGCCGGAGGGAACCCCGAGGCACACGGCCCTGAGGCCCGTTGGGCAGGACGCGGCCTTCCACGGAAACAGCTTTCCTGAGGTGCAGACCCTCTCCCAAGGGCTGCTGGCAAGGGAAAGCAAATGCCATGCCCTTCTCTGGAAGAAACCCCAGTGCCCAGCCATGTTCTAAGCCCTCCCCTCCTCCCTGGGCTTCTGGAAGCAGGAGTGAAAAGAGAGTTGCACAGCACTGGGACACGTTTGACAGAAACCCGCCTCCTACGAGGAAGTCCTTCTCCACGTGCAGACATGCTCCCCAGTGCCTGTGGCAAGGTGAAGGAAATGCCATACACTGACCTGGAATAGACAACAGGGCCCAGGCACAGTCTGAGCCCTTCCCTCATCCCGGCGGTTTTGCTAGCAGGAGTTCAACCCCAAGAACACAGCTCGGAGACCCCATGGGGCCAAAACGTCTTCCGACTAACAGTATACTCTTGCTTTGGAAATCCTATCCCAAGTGGGGGTAGCCAGGTCAACAAAATGCCACACACCCAGCTGGAAGAAATAACATGGCCCAGGCATGGTCTAAGCCCCTCACTTCGTCCCTTTGCTCTAGGGAGCCGGAGGGAACCCCGAGGCCCACGGCCCTGAGGCCCGTTGGGCAGGAAGCCTGCCTACCAGGTAAACAGCTTTCCTGAGGTGCAGACCCTCTCCCAAGGGCTGGTGGCAAGGGAAAGCAAATGCCATGCCCTTCTCTGGAAGAAACTCCAGTGTCCAGCCATGTTGTAAGCCCTCCCCTCAACCCTGGGCTTCTGGCAGCAGGAGTGAAAAGAGAGGAGCACAGCACTGGGACCCGTTTGATGGAAACCGACTTCCCACGAAGAAGTCCTTCTCCACGTGCAGACATGCTCCCCAGTGCCTGTGGCAAGGTGAAGGAAATGCCATACACTGACCTGGAAGAGACCACAGGGCCCAGGCACAGTCTGACCTACCCTCATCCCGGAGGTTTTGCTAGCAGGAGTTCAACCCCAACGAACACAGCCCGGAGACCCCCTGGGGCCAAAACGGCTTCCAACTAACAATATACTCTTGCTGTGGAAAACCTATCCCAAGTGGGGGTAGCCAGGTCAAGAAAATGCCACACACCCAGGCGGAAGAGACAACATGGCCCAGGCATGGTCTAAGCCCCTCACCTCGTCCCTGTGCTCTGGGGAGCCGGAGGGACCCCCGAGGCCCACGGCCCTGAGGCCCGTTGGGCAGGAAGCCGGCCTCCAACGGAAACAGCTTTCCTGAGATTCAGACCCTATCCCAAGGGCTGGTGGCAAGGGAAAGCAAATGCCATGCCCTTCTCTGGAAGAAACTCCAGTTCCCAGGCATGTTGTAAGCCCTCCCCTCCTCCCTGGGCTTCTGGCAGCAGGAGTGAAAAGAGAGGAGCACAGCACTGGGACCCGTTTGATGGAAACAGGCTTCCCACGAGGAAGTCCTTCTACACGTGCAGACATGCTCCCCAGTGCCTGTGGCAAATGAGGGAATTGCCATACACTGACCTGGAAGAGACCACAGGGCCCAGGCACAGTCTGAGACCTACCCTCATCCCGGAGGTTTTGGTAGCATGAGTTCATCCCCAAGGAACACAGCACGGAGACCCCCTGGGGCCAAAACAGCTTCCGACTAACAATATGCTCTTGCAGTGGAAAACCTATCCAAAGTGGGGGTAGCCAGGTCAAGAAAATGCCACACACCCAGGCGGAAGAGACAACATGGCCCAGGCATGGTCTAAGCCCCTCACCTCGTCCCTGTGCTCTGGGGAGCCGGAGGGACCCCCGAGGCCCACGGCCCTGAGGCCCGTTGGGCAGGAAGCCGGCCTCCAACGGAAACAGCTTTCCTGAGATTCAGACCCTATCCCAAGGGCTGGTGGCAAGGGAAAGCAAATGCCATGCCCTTCTCTGGAAGAAACTCCAGTTCCCAGGCATGTTGTAAGCCCTCCCCTCCTCCCTGGGCTTCTGGCAGCAGGAGTGAAAAGAGAGGAGCACAGCACTGGGACCCGTTTGATGGAAACAGGCTTCCCACGAGGAAGTCCTTCTACACGTGCAGACATGCTCCCCAGTGCCTGTGGGAAATGAAGGAAATGCCATACACTGACCTGGAAGAGACCACAGGGCCCAGGCACAGTCTGAGACCTACCCTCATCCTGGAGATTTTGGTAGCAGGAGTTCATCCCCAAGGAACACAGCACGGAGACCCCCTGGGGCCAAAACAGCTTCCGACTAACAATATGCTCTTGCTGTGGAAATCCTATCCCAAGTGGGGGTAACCAGGTCAACAAAATGCCACACACCCAGGTGGAAGAAACAACATGGCCCAGGCATGGCCTAAGCCCCTCACCTCGTCCCTGTGCTCTGGGGAGCCGGAGGGACCCCCGAAGCCCACGGCCCTGAGGCCCGTTGGGCAGAAAGCCGGCTTCCCACGGAAACAGCTTTCCTGAGGTGCAGATCCTATCCCAAGGGCTGGTGGCAAGGGAAAGCAAATGCCATCCCCTTCTCTGGAAGAAACCCCAGTGCCCAGCCATGTTGAAAGTCCTCCCCTCCTCCCAGGGCTTCTGGCAGCAGGAGTGAAAAGAGAGGAGCACAGCACAGGGACCCGTTTGACAGAAACCGGCTTCCCACGAGGAAGTCCTTCTCCACGTGCAGACATGCTCCCCAGTGCCTGTGGCAACGTGAAGGAAATGCCATACACTGACCTGGAAGAGACCACAGGGCCCAGGCACAGTCTGAGACCTACCCTCATCCCGGAGGTTTTGCTAGCCGGCGTTCAACCCCAACGAACACAGCCCGGAGACCCCCTGGGGCCAAAACGGCTTCCAACTAACAATATGCTCTTGCTGTAGAAATCCTATCCCAGGTGGAGGTAGCCAGGTCAACAAAATGCCACACACCCTGGTGGAAGAGACAACATGGCCCAGGCAAGGCCTAAGCCCCTCACCTCGTCCCTGTGCTCTGGGGAGTCGGAGGGACCCCGAAGCACCATGGCCCTGAGGCCCGTTGGGCATAAAGCCGGCTTCCCACGGAAACAGCTTTCCTGAGGTGTAGACCCTATCCCAAGGGCTGGTGGCAAGGGAAAGCAAATGCCATCCACTTCTCTAGAAGAAACCCCAGTGCCCAGCCATGTTCTAAGCCCTCCCCTCCTCCCTGGGCTTATGGTAGCAGGAGTGAAAAGAGAGGAGCACAGCACAGGGACCCGTTTGACAGAAACCGGCTTCCCACGAGGAAGTCCTTCTCCACGTGCAGACATGCTCCCCAGTGCCTGTGGCAAGGTGAAGGAAATGCCATACACTGACCTGGAAGAGACCACAGGGCCCAGGCACAGTCTGAGCCCTTCCCTCATCCCCATGGTTTTGCTAGCAGGAGTTCAACCCCAAGGAACACAGCCCGGAGACCCCCTGGGGCCCAAAAGTCTTCCGACTAACAATATGCTCTTGCTGTGGAAATCCTATCCCAAGTGGGGTAGCCAGGTCAACAAAATGCCACACACCCAGGTGGAAGAAACAACATGGCCCAGGCATGGCCTAAGCCCCTCACCTCGTCCCTGTGCTCTGGGGAGTCGGAGGGACCCCCGAGGCCCACGGCCCTGAGGCCCATTGGGCAAAAAGCCGGCTTCCCACGGAAAGAGCTTTCCTGCGGTGCAGACCCTATCCCAAGGGCTGGTGGCAAGGGAAAGCAAATGCCATCCCCTTCTCTGGAAGAAACCCCAGTGCCCAGCCATGTTGAAAGTCCTCCCCTCCTCCCTGGGCTTCTGGCAGCAGGAGTGAAAAGAGAGGAACACAGCACTGGGACCCGTTTGATGGAAACAGGCTTCCCACGAGGAAGTCCTTCTCCACGTGCAGACATGCTCCCCAGTGCCTGTGGCAAGGTGAAGGAAATGCCATACACTGACCTGGAAGAGACCACAGGGCCCAGGCACAGTCTGAGCCCTTCCCTCATCCCGGCGGTTTTGCTAGCAGGAGTTCAACCCCAAGGAACACGGCCCGGTGACCCCCTGGGGCCAAAACAGCTTCAGACTAACAATATGCTCTTGCTGTGGAAATCCTATCCCAAGTGGGGGTAGCCAGGTCAACAAAATGCCACACACCCAGGTGGAAGAAACAACATGGCCCAGGCATGGCCTAAGCCCCTCACCTCGTCCCTGTGCTCTGGGGAGTCGGAGGGACCCCCGAGGCCCACGGCCCTGAGGCCCATTGGGCAGAAAGCCGGCTTCCCACGGAAACAGCTTTCCTGCGGTGCAGACCCTATCCCAAGGGCTGGTGGCAAGGGAAAGCAAATGCCATCCCCTTCTCTGGAAGAAACCCCAGTGCCCAGCCATGTTGAAAGTCCTCCCCTCCGCCCTGGGCTTCTAGCAGCAGGAGTGAAAAGAGAGGAGCACAGCACTGGGACACGTTTGACAGAAACCGGCTTCCCACGAGGAAGTCCTTCTCCACGTGCAGACATGCTCCCCAGTGCCTGTGGCAAGTTGAAGGAAATGCCATACCCTGACCTGGAAGAGAGCACAGGGCCCAGGCACAGTCTGAGCCCTTCCCTCATCCCGGCGGTTTTGCTAGCAGGAGTTCAACCCCAAGGAACACAGCCCGGAGACCCGATGGGGCCCAAACAGCTTCCGACGAACAATATGCTCTTGCTGTGGAAAACCTATCCCAAGTGGGTGTAGCCAGGTCAAGAAAGTGCTAAACACTCAGGTGGAGGAAACAACATGGCCCAGGCATGGTCTAAGCCCCTCACCTCGTCCCTGTGCTTTGGGGAGCCTGAGGGACCCCCGAGGCCCACGGCCCTGAGGCCCGTTGGGCAGAAAGCCGGCTTCCCATGGAAACAGCTTTCCTGAGGTGCAGACCCTATCCCAAGGGCTGGTGGCAAGGGAAAGCAAATGCCATCCCCTTCTCTGGAAGAAACCCCAGTGCCCAGCCATGTTGTAAGCCCTCCCCTCCTCCCTGGACTTCTGGCTGCAGGAGTGAAAAGAGAGGAGCACAGCACAGGGACCCGTTTGACAGAAACCGGCTTCCCACGAGGAAGTCATTCTCCACGTGCAGACATGCTCCCCAGTGCCTGTGGCAAGGTGAAGGAAATGCCATACACTGACCTGGAAGAGACCACAGGACCCAGGCACAGTCTGAGCCCTTCCATCATCCCCATGCTTTTGCTAGCAGGAGTTCAACCCCAAGGAACACAGACCGGAGACCCCCTGGGGCCCAAACGGCTTCCGACTAACAATATTCTCTTGCTGTGGAAATCCTATCCCAAGTGGGTCTAGCCAGGTCAACAAAATGCCACACACCGAGGTGGAAGAAACAACAGGGCCCACGCATGCTCTAAGCCCCTCACCTCGTCCCTGTGCTCTGGGGAGACGGAGGGACCCCTGAGGCCCACGGCCCGGAGTCCCGTTGGGTAGAAAGCCGGCTTCCCACGGAAACAGCTTTCCTGAGGTGCAGACCGTATCCCAAGGGCAGGTGGCAAGGGAAAGCAAATGCCATCCCATTCTCTGGAAGAAACTCCAGTGCCCAGCCATGTTGTAAGCCTTCCCCTCCTTCCTGGGCTTCTGGCAGCATGAGTGAAAAGAGAGGAGCACAGCACTAGGACCCTTTTGACAGAAACCGGCTTCCCACGAGGAAGTCCTTCTCCACGTGCAGACATGCTCCCCAGTGCCTGTGGCAAGGTGAAGGAAGTGCCATACACTGTCCTGGAAGAGACTACAGGGCCCAGGCACAGTCTGAGCCCTTCCCTCATCCCGGCGATTTTGCTAGCAGGAGTTCAACCCCAAGAACACAGCCCGGAGACCCCCTGGGGCCAAAACGGCTTCGGAATAACAATATGGTCTTGCTGTGGAAATCCTATCCCAAGTGGAGGTAGCCAGGTCAACAAAATGCCACACACCCAGGTGGAAGAGACAACATGGCCCAGGCATGGTCTAAGCCCCTCACCTCGTCCCTGTGCTCTGGGGAGCCGGAGGGACCCCGAAGCACCATGGCCCTGAGGCCCGTTGGGCAGAAAGCCGGCTTTCCACGGAAACAGCTTTCCTGAGGTGCAGACCCTATCCATAGGGCTGGTGGAAAGGGAAAGCAAATGCCATCCCCTTCTCTGGAAGAAACCCCAGTGCCCAGCCATGTTCTAAGCCCTCCCCTCCTCCCTGGGCTTATGGCAACAGGAGTGAAAAGAGAGGAGCACAGCACTGGGACCCGTTTGACAGAAACCGGCTTCCCACGAGGAAGTCCTTCTCCACGTACAGACATGCTCCCCAGTGCCTGTGGCAAGGTGAAGGAAATGCCATACACTGACCTGGAAGAGACCACAGGGCCCAGGCACAGTCTGAGCCCTTCCCTCATCCCGGCGGTTTTGCTAGCAGGAGTTCATCCCCAAGGAACACAGCTCGGAGACACCCTGGGGCCAAAACAGCTTCCGAATAACAATATGCTCTTGCTGTGGAAATCCTATCCCAAGTGGGGGTAACCAGGTCAACAAAATGCCACACACCCAGGTGGAAGAAACAACATGGCGCAGGCATGGTCTAAGGCCCTCACCTCGTCCCTGTGCGCTGGGGAGCCGGAGGGACCCCCGAGGCCCACGGCCTGGAGGCCCGTTGGGCAGAAAGCCGGCTTCCCACGGAAACAGCTTTCCTGAGGTGCAGACCCTATCCCAAGGGCTGGTGGCAAGGGAGAGCAAATGCCATCCCCTTCTCTGGAAGAAAACCCAGTGCCCAGCCATGTTGTAAGCCCTCCCCTCCTCCCTGGGCTTCTGGCAGTAGGAGTGAAAAGAGAGTGGCACAGCACTGGGACCCGTTTGACAGAAACCGGCTTCCCAAGAGGAAGTCCTTCTCCACGTGGAGACATGCTCCCCAGTGCCTGTGGCAAGGTGAAGGAAATGTCATACACTGACCTGGAATAAACCACAGGGCCCAGGCACAGTCTGAGCCCTTCCCTCATCCCGGCGGTTTTGCTAGCAGGAGTTCAACCCCAAGGAACACAGCCCGGAGACCCCCTGGGGCCAAAACGTCTTCCGACTAACAATATACTCTTGATGTGGAAGTCCTATCCCAAGTGGGGGTAACCAGGTCAACAAAATGCCACACACCCAGGTGGAAGAGACAACATGGCCCAGGCATGGTCTAAGCCCCTCACTTCGTCCCTGTGCTCTGGGGAGCCGGAGGGACCCCCGAGGCCCACGGCCCTGAGGCCCGTTGGGCAGGAAGCCTGCCTACCAGGGAAACAGCTTTCCTGAGGTGCAGACCCTCTCCCAAGGGCTGGTGGCAAGGGAAAGCAAATGCCATGCCCTTCTCTGGAAGAAACTCCAGTGTCCAGGCATGTAGTAAGCCCTCCCCTCCTCCCTGAGCTTCTGGCAGCAGGAGTGAAAAGAGAGGAGCACAGCACTGGGACCCGTTTGTTGGAAACCGGCTTCCCACGAGGAAATCCTTCTACACGTGCAGACATGCTCCCCAGTGCCTGTGGCAAATGAAGGAAATGCCATACACTGACCTGGAAGAGACCACAGGGCCCAGGCACAGTCTGAGACCTACCCTCATCCCTGAGGTTTTGGTAGCAGGAGTTCATCCCCAAGGAACACAGCACGGAGACCCCCTGGGGCCAAAACAGCTTCCGACTAACAATATGCTCTTGCTGTGGAAATCCTATCCCAAGTGCGTTAGCCAGGTCAACAAAATGCCACACACTGAGGTGGAAGAAACAACAGGGCCCACGCATGCTCTAAGCCCCTCACCTCGTCCCTGTGCTCTGGGGAGCCGGAGGGACCCCGAGGCACACGGCCCGGAGGCCCGTTGGGCAGAAAGCCGGCTTCCCACGGAAACAGCTTTCCTGAGTTGCAGACCCTATCCCAAGGGCTGGAGGCAAGGGAAAACAAATGCCATCCACTTCTATGGAAGAAACCCCAGTGCCCAGCCATGTTCTAAGCCCTCCCCTCCTCCCTGGGCTTCTGGCAGCTGGAGTGAAAAGAGAGGAGCACAGCCCTGGGACCCGGTTGACAGAAACAAGCTTCCCACGAGGAAGTCATTCTCCACGTGCAGACATGCTCCCCAGTGCCTGTGGCAAGGTGAAGGAAATGCCATACACTGACCTGGAAGAGACCACAGGGCCCAGGCACAGTCTGAGCCCTTCCCTCATCCCGGCGGTTTTGCTAGCAGGAGTTCAACCCCAAGGAACACAGCCCGGAGACCCCCTGGGGCCAAAACGTCTTCCGACTAACAATATACTCTTGCTGTGGAAATCCTATCCCAAGTGGGGGTAGCCAGGTCAACAAAATGCCACACACCCAGGTGGAAGAGACAACATATCCCAGGCATGCTCTAAGCCCCTCACCTCGTCCCTGTGCTCTGGGGAGTCGGAGGGACCCCGAGGCACACGGCCCTCAGGCCCGTTGGGCAGAAAGCCTGTTTCCCACGGAAACAGCTTTCCTGAGGTGCAGACCCTATCCCAAGGGCTGGTGGCAAGGGAAAGCAAATGCCATCCCCTTCTCTGGAAGAAACCCCAGTGCCCAGCCATGTTCCAAGCCCTCCCCTCCTCCCTGGGCTTCTGGCAGTAGGAGTGAAAAGAGTTGCACAGCACTGGGACCCGTTTGACAGAAACCGGCTTCCCACGAGGAAGTCCTTCTCCACGTGCAGACATGCTCCCCAGTGCCTGTGGCAAGGTGAAGGAAATGCCATACACTGACCTGGAATAGACCACAGGGCCCAGGCACAGTCTGAGCCCTTCCCTCATCCCGGCGGTTTTGCTAGCAGGAGTTCAACCCCAAGGAACACAGCCCGGAGACCCCCTGGGGCCCAAAGGGCTTCTGACTAACAATATGCTCTTGCTGTGGAAATCCTATCCCAAGTGGGGGTAGCCAGGTCAACAAAATGCCACACACCCAGGTGGAAGAGACAACATATCCCAGGCATGCTCTAAGCCCCTCACCTCGTCCCTGTGCTCTGGGGAGTCGGAGGGACCCCGAGGCATACGGCCCTCAGGCCCGTTGGGCAGTAAGCCTGTTTCCCACGGAAACAGCTTTCCTGAGGTGCAGACCCTATCCCAAGGGCTGGTGGCAAGGGAAAGCAAATGCCATCCCCTTCTCTGGAAGAAACCCCAGTGCCCAGCCATGTTCCTAGCCCTCCCCTCCTCCCTGGGCTTCTGGCAGTAGGAGTGGAAAGAGTTGCACAGCACTGGGACCCGTTTGACAGAAACCGGCTTCCCACGAGGAAGTCCTTCTCCACGTGCAGACATGCTCCCCAGTGCCTGTGGCAAGGTGAAGGAAATGCCATACACTGACCTGGAATAGACGACAGGGCCCAGGCACAGTCTGAGCCCTTCCCTCATCCCCATGGTTTTGCTAGCAGGAGTTCAACCCCAAGGAACACAGCCCGGAGACCCCCTGGGGCCAAAACGTCTTCCAACTAACAATATACTCTTGCTGTGGAAATCCTATCCCAAGTGGGGGTAGCCAGGTCAACAAAATGCCACACACCCAGGCGGAAGAGACAACATGGCCCAGGTATGTTCTAAGCCCCTCACCTCGTCCCTGTGCTCTGGGGAGCCTGAGGGACCCCGAGGCCCACGGCCCTGAGACCCGTTGGGCAGAAAGCCGGCTTCCCATGGAAACAGCTTTCCTGAGGTGCAGACCCTATCCCAAGGGCTGGTGGCAAGGGAAAGCAAAAGCCATCCCCTTCTCTGGAAGAAACCCCAGTGCCAAACCATGTTGTAAGCCCTCCCCTCCTCCCTGGACTAATGGCAGCAGGAGTGAAAAGAGAGGAGCACAGCACTGGGACCCGTCTGATGGAAACCGGCTTCCCACGAGGAAGTCCTTCTCCACGTGCAGACATGCTCCCCAGTGCCTGTGGCAAGGTGAAGGAAATGCCATACACTGACCTAGAAGAGACCACAGGGCCCATGCACAGTCTGAGACCTACCCTCATCCCCGAGGTTTTGCTAGCAGGAGTTCAACCCCAAGGAACACAGCCCGGAGACCCCCTGGGGCCAAAACGGCTTCCGACGAACAATATGGTCTTGCTGTGGAAATCCTATCCCAAGTGCGTTAGCCAGGTCAACAAAATGCCACACACCGAGGTGGAAGAAACAACACCGCCCACGCATGCTCTAAGCCCTCACCTCGTCCCTGTGCTCTGGGGAGCCGGAGGGACCCCGAGGCACACGGCCCGGAGGCCCGTTAGGCAGAAAGCCGGCTTCCCACGGAAACAGCTTTCCTGAGGTACAGACCCTATCCCAAGGGCTGGTGGCAAGGGAAAGCAAATGCCATCCCCTTCTCTGGAAGAAACCCCAGTGCCCAGCCATGTTCTAAGCCCTCCCCTCCTCCCTGGGCTTCTGGCAGTAGGAGTGCAAAGAGAGTTGCACAGCACTGGGACCCGTTCGACAGAAACCGGCTTCCCTCGAGGAAGTCCTTCTCCACGTGCAGACATGCTCCCCAGTGCCTGTGCCAAGGTGAAGGAAATGCCATACACTGACCTGGAATAGACCACAGGGCCCAGGCACAGTCTGAGCCCTTCCCTCATCCCGGCGGTTTTGCTAGCAGGAGTTCAACCCCAAGGAACACAGCCCGGAGACCCCCTGGGGCCAAAACGTCTTCCGACTAACAATATACTCTTGATGTGGAAGTCCTATCCCAAGTGGGGGTAACCAGGTCAACAAAATGCCACACACCCAGGTGGAAGAAACAACATGGCCCAGGCATGGTCTAAGCCCGTCACCTCGTCCCTGTGCTCCGGGGAGCCGGCGGGAACCCCGAGGCCCACGGCCCTGAGGCCCATTGGGCAGGAAGCCGGCCTCCCACGGAAACAGCTTTCCTGAGGTGCGACCCTCTCCCAAGGGTTGGTGGCAAGGGAAAGCAAATGCCATGCCCTTCTCTGGAAGAAACCTCAGTGCCCAGTCATGTTCTAAGCCCTCCCCTCCTCCCTGGGCTTCTGGAAGCAGGAGTGAAAAGAGAGTTGCACAGCACTGGGACACGTTTGACAGAAACCCGCCTCCTACGAGGAAGTCCTTCTCCACGTGCAGACATGCTCCCCAGTGCCTGTGGCAAGGTGAAGGAAATGCCATACACTGACCTGGAATAGAAACAGGGCCCAGGCACAGTCTGAGCCCTTCCCTCATCCCGGCGGTTTTGCTAGCAGGAGTTCAACCCCAAGAACACAGCCCGGAGACCCCCTGGGGCCAAAACGGCTTCCGACTAACAATATACTCTTGCTGTGGAAATCCTATCCCAAGTGGGGGTAGCCAGGTCAACAAAATGCCACACACCCAGGTGGAAGAGACAACCTGGCCCAGGCATGGTCTAAGCCCCTCACCTCGTCCCTGTGCTCTGGGGAGCCGGAGGGACCACTGAGGCCCACGGCCCTGAGGCCCGTTGGGCAGAAAGCCGGCTTCCTACGGAAACAGCTTTCCTGAGGTGCAGACCCAATCCCAAGGGCTGGTGGCAAGGGAAAGCAAATGCCATCCCCTTCTCTGGAAGAAACCCCAGTGCCCAGCCATGTTGTGAGCCTTCCCCTCCTTCCTGGGCTTCTGGTAGCAGGAGTGAAATGAGAGGAGCACAGCACTGGGACCCTTTTGACAGAAACCGGCTTCCCACGAGGAAGTCCTTCTCCACGTGCAGACATGCTCCCCAGTGCCTGCGGCAAGGTGAAGGAAATGCCATACACTGACCTGGAAGAGACCACAGGACCCAGGCACAGTCTGAGCCCTTCCCTCATCCCATTGGTTTTGTTAGCAGAAGTTCAACCCCAAGGAACACAGACCGGAGACCCCCTGGGACCCAAACGGCTTCCGAATAACAATATTCTCTTGCTGTGGAAATCCTATCCCAAGTGGGTCTAGCCAGGTCAACAAAATGCCACACACCCAGGTGGAAGAGACAACATAGCCCAGGCATGGTCTAAGGCCCTCACCTCGTCCCTGTGCTCTGGGGAGCCGGAGGGACCCCCGAGGCCCACGGCCCGGAGTCCCGTTGGGTAGAAAGCCGGCTTCCCACGGAAACAGCTTTCCTGAGGTGCAGACCCTATCCCAAGGGCTGGTGGCAAGGGAAAGCAAATGCCATCCCCTTCTCTGGAAGAAACCCCAGTGCCCAGCCATGTTGTAAGCCTTCCCCTCCTTCCTGGGCTTCTGGCAGCAGGAGTGAAAAGAGAGGAGCACAGCACTAGGACCCTTTTGACAGAAACCGGCTTCCCACGAGGAAGTCCTTCACGTGCAGACATGCTACCCAGTGCCTGTGGCAAGGTGAAGGAAGTGCCATACACTGACCTGGAAGAGACTACAGGGCCCAGGCACAGTCTGAGCCCTTCCCTCATCCCGGCGATTTTGCTAGCAGGAGTTCAACCCCAAGAAGACAGCCCGGAGACACCCTGGGGCCAAAACGGCTTCGGAATAACAATATGCTCTTGCTGTGGAAATCCTATCCAAAGTGGAGGTAGCCAGGTCAACAAAATGCCACACACCCAGGTGGAAGAAACAACATGGCTCAGGCATGGTCTAAGCCCCTCACCTCGTCCCTGTGATCTGGGGAGCCGGAGGGACCCCGAAGCACCATGGCCCTGAGGCCCGTTGGGCAGAAATCCGGCATCCCACGGAAACAGTTTCCTGAGGTGCAGACCCTATACCAAGGGCTGGTGGCAAGGGAAAGCAAATGCCATCCCCTTCTCTGGAAGAAACCCCAGTGCCCAGCCATGTTGAAAGTCCTCCCCTCCTCCCTGGGCTTCTGACAGCAGGAGTGAAAAGAGAGGAGCACAGCACTGGGACCCGTTTGACAGAAACCGGCTTCCCACGAGGAAGTCCTTCTCCACGTGCAGACATGCTCCCCAGTGCCTGTGGCAAGGTGAAGGAAATGCCATAACCTGACATGGAAGAGACCACAGGGCCCAGGCACAGTCTGAGCCCTTCCCTCATCCCCACGGTTTTGCTAGCAGGAGTTCAACCCCAACGAACACAACCCGGAGACCCCCTGGGGCCCAAACGGCTTTCGATGAACAATATGCTCTTGCTGTGGAAAACCTACCCCAAGTGGGGTAGCCAGGTCAACAAACTGCTAAACACCCAGGTGTAAGAAACAACATGGCCCAGGCATGGTCTAAGCCCCTCACCTCGTCCCTGTGCTCTGGGGAGCCGGAGGGACCCCCGAGGCCCACGGGCTTGAGGCCCGTTGGGCAGAAAGCCGGCTTCCCACGGAAACAGCTTTCCTGAGGTGAAGACCCTATCCCAAGGGCTGGTGGCAAGTGAAAGCAAATGCCATCCCCTTCTCTGGAAGAAACCAAAGTGCCCAGGCATGTTCTAAGCACTCCCCTCCTCCCTGGGCTTATGGTAGCAGGAGTGAAAAGAGAGGAGAACAGAACTGGGACCGTTTGACAGAAACAGGCTTCCCACGAGGAAGTCCTTCTCCACGTACAGACATGCTCCCCAGTGCCTTTGGCAAGGTGTAGGAAATGCCATACACTGACCTGGAAGAGACTACAGGGCCCAGGCACAGTCTGAGCCCTTCCCTCATCCCGGCGGTTTTGCTAGCAGGAGTTCAACCCCAAGAACACAGCCCGGAGACCCGCTGGGGCCAAAAGTTCTTCCAACTAACAATATACTCTTGCTGTGGAAATCCTATCCCAAGTGGGGGTAGCCAGGTCAATAAAAGGCCACACACCCAGGTGGAAGAAACAACATGGCCCAGGCATGGTCTAAGCCCGTCACCTCGTCCCTGTGCTCTGGGGAGCCGGAGGGAACCCCGAGGCCCACGGCCCTGAGGCCCGTTGGGCAGGAAGCCGGCCTCCCACGGAAACAGCTTTCCTGAGGTGCAGACCGTATCCCAAGGGCTGGTGGCAAGGGAAAGCAAATGCCATCCCCTTCTCTGGAAGAAACCCCAGTGCCCAGCCATGTTGTAAGCCTTCCCCTCCTTCCTGGGCTTCTGGCAACAGGAGTGAAAAGAGAGGAACACAGCACTGGGACCCTTTTGACAGAAACCGGCTTCCCACGAGGAAGTCCTTCTCCACGTGCAGACATGCTCACCAGTGCCTGTGGCAAGGTGAAGGAAATGCCATACACTGACCTGGACGAGACTGCAGGGCCCAGGCACAGTCTAAGCCCTTCCCTCATCCCAGGGGTTTTGCTAGCAGGAGTTCAACCCCAAGAACACACCCCGGAGACCCCCTGGGGCCAAAACAGCTTCCGACTAACAATATGCTATTGCTGTGGAAATCCTATCCCAAGTGGAGGTAGCCAGGTCAACAAAATGCCACACACCCAGGTGGAAGAGACAACATGGCCCAGGCATGGCCTAAGCCCCTCACCTCGTCCCTGTGCTCTGGGGAGCCGGAGGGACTCCCGAGGCCCACGGTCCTGAGGCCCGTTGGGCAGAAAGCCGGCTTCCCACGGAAACAGCTTTCCTGAGGTGCAGACCGTATCCCAAGTGCTGGTGGCAAGGGAAAGCAAATGCCATCCCCTTCTCTGGAAGAAACCCCAGTGCCCAGCCATGTTGTAAGCCTTCCCCTCCTTCCTGGGCTTCTGGCAGCAGGAGTGAAAAGAGAGGAGCACAGCACTGGGACCCTTTTGACAGAAACCGGCTTCCCACGAGGAAGTCCTTCTCCACGTGCAGACATGCTCCCCAGTGCCTGTGGCAAGCTGAAGGAAATGCCATACACTGACCTGGAAGAGACCACATCGCCCAGGCACAGTCTGAGCCCTTCCCTCATCCCGGTGGTTTTGCTAGCAGGAGTTCAACCCCAAGAACACAGCCCGGAGACCCCCTGGGGCCAAAACAGCTTCCCACTAACAATATGCTATTGCTGTGGAAATCCTATCCCAAGTGGGGGTAACCAGGTCAACAAAATGCCACACACCCAGGTGGAAGAAACAACATGGCCCAGGTATGGTCTAAGCCCCTCACCTCGTCCCTGTGCTCTGGGGAGCCGGAGGGACCCCCGAGGCCCACGGCCCTGAGGCCCGTTGGGCAGGAAGCCGGCCTCCCACGGAAACAGCTTTCCTGAGATTCAGACCCTCTCCCAAGGGCTGGTAGCAAGAGAAAGCAAATGCCATGCCCTTCTCTGGAAGAAACTCCAGTTCCCAGCCATGTTGTAA
Organism: Ursus americanus; assembly: GCF_024610735.1. Taxonomy (NCBI): domain Eukaryota; kingdom Metazoa; phylum Chordata; class Mammalia; order Carnivora; family Ursidae; genus Ursus; species Ursus americanus. The sequence continues at coordinate 2,385,522 of NW_028273633.1, forward strand.
GCCCTCCCCTCCTCCCTGGGCTTCAGGCAGGAGGAGTGAAAAGAGAGGAGCACAGCACTGGGACCCTTTTGACAGAAACCGGCTTCCCACGAGGAAGTCCTTCTCCACGTGCAGACATGCTCCCCAGTGCCTGTGGCAAGGTGAAGGAAATGCCATACACTGACCTGGAAGAGACCACAGGGCCCAGGCACAGTCTGAGACCTACCCTCATCCCGGAGGTTTTGGTAGCAGGAGTTCATCCCCAAGAACACAGCCCAGAGACCCCCTGGGGCCAAAACAGCTTCTGACTAACAATGTGCTACTGCTGTGGAAATCCTATCCCAAGTGGAGGTAGCCAGGTCAACAAAATGCCACACACCCTGGTGGAAGAGACAACATGGCCCAGGCATGGCCTAAGCCCCTCACCTCGTCCCTGTGCTCTGGGGAGCCGGAGGGACCCCCGAGGCCCACGGCCCTGAGGCCCGTTGGGCAGAAACCCGGCTTCCCACGGAAACAGCTTTCCTGAGGTGCAGACCCTATCCCAAGGGGTGGTGGCAAGGGAAAGCAAATGCCATCCCCTTCTCTGGAAGAAACCCCAGTGCCCAGCCATGTTGAAAGTCCTCCCCTCCTCCCTGGGCTTCTGGCAGCAGGAGTGAAAAGAGAGGAGCACAGCACTGGGACCCGTTTGACAGAAACCGGCTTCCCACGCGGAAGTCCTTCTCCACGTGCAGACATGCTCCCCAGTGCCTGTGGCAAGGTGAAGGAAATGCCATACACTGACCTGGAAGAGACCACAGGGCCCAGGCACAGTCTGAACCCTTCCCTCATCCCGGCGGTTTTGCTAGCAGGAGTTCAACCCCAAGGAACACAGACCGGAGACGCCCTGGGGCCCAAACGGCTTCCGACTAACAATATGCTCTTGCTGTGGAAATCCTATCCCAAGTGGAGGTAGCCAGGTCAACAAAATGCCACACAACCAAGTGGAACAAACAACATGGCCCAGGCATGGTCTAAGCCCGTCACCTCGTCCCTGTGTTCTGGGGAGCCGGAGGGAACCCCGAGGCACACGGTCCTGAGGCCCGTTGGGCAGAAAGCCGGCTTCCCACGGAAACAGCTTTCCTGAGGTGCAGACCGTATCCCAAGGGCTGGTGGCAAGGGAAAGCAAATGCCATCCCCTTCTCTGGAAGAAACCCCAGTGCCCAGCCATGTTCTAAGCCCTCCCCTCCTCCCTGGGCTTATGGTAGCAGGAGTGAAAAGAGAGGAGCACAGCACAGGGACCCGTTTGACAAAAACCGGCTTCCCACGAGTTAGTCATTCTCCACGTGCAGACATTCTCCCCAGTGCCTGTGGCAAGGTGAAGGAAATGCCATACACTGACCTGGAAGAGACCACAGGGCCCAGGCACAGTCTGAGCCCTTCCCTCATCCCGGCGGTTTTGCTAGCAGGAGTTCAACCCCAAGGAACACAGACCGGAGACCCCCTGGGGCCCAAACGGCTTCGGACTAACAATATGCTCTTGCTGTGGAAATCCTATCCCAAGTGGGGGTAGCCAGGTCAACAAAATGCCACACAACCAAGTGGAAGAAACAACATGGCCCAGGCATGGTCTAAGCCCCTCACCTCGTCCCTGTGCTTTGGGGAGCCGGAGGGACCCCCGAGGCACAGGGCCCGGAGGCCCGTTGGGCAGAAAGCCGGCTTCCCACGGAAACAGCTTTCCTGAGGTGCAGACCCTATCCCAAGGGGTGGTGGCAAGGGAAAGCAAATGCCATCCCCTTCTCTGGAAGAAACCCCAGTGCCCAGCCATGTTCTAAGCCCTCCCCTCCTCCCTGGGCTTATGGTAGCAGGAGTGAAAAGAGAGGAGCACAGCACTGGGACCCGATTGATGGAAACTGGCTTCCCACGAGGAAGTCCTTCTCCACGTGCAGACATGCTCCCCAGTGCCTGTGGCAAGGTGAAGGAAATGCCATACACTGACCTGGAAGAGACCACAGGGCCCAGGCACAGTCTGAGCCCCTCCCTCATCCCGGCGGTTTTGCTAGCAGGAGTTCAACCCCAAGGAACACAGCCCGGAGACCCCCTGGGGCCAAAACGTCTTCCAACTAACAATATACTCTTGCTGTGGAAATCCTATCCCAGTGGAGGTAGCCAGGTCAACAAAATGCCACACACCCAGGTGGAAGAGACAACATGGCCCAGGCATGGCCTAAGCCCCTCACCTCGTCCCTGTGCTCTGGGGAGCCGGAGGGACCCCCGAGGCCCACGGCCCTGAGGCCCGTTGGGCAGAAAGCCGGCTTCCCACGGAAACATCTTTCCTGAGGTGCAGACCCTATCCCAAGGGCTGGTGGCAAGGGAAAGCAAATGCCATCCCCTTCTCTGGAAGAAACCCCAGTGCCCAGCCATGTTGAAAGTCCTCCCCTCCTCCCTGGGCTTCTGGCAGCAGGAGTGAAAAGAGAGGAGCACAGCACTGGGACCCGTTTGACAGAAACCGGCTTCGCCCGAGGAAGTCCTTCTCCACGTGCAGACATGCTCCCCAGTGCCTGTGGCAAGGTGAAGGAAATGCCATACACTGACCTGGAAGAGACCACAGGGCCCAGGCACAGTCTGAGCCCTTCCCTCATCCCGGTGGTTTTGCTAGCAGGAGTTCAACACCAAGGAACACAGACCGGAGACCCCCTGGGGCCAAAGGGCTTATGACTAACAATATGCTCTTGCTGTGGAAATCCTATCCCAAGTGGAGGTAGCCAGGTCAACAAAATGCCACACACCCTGGTGGAAGAGACAACATGGCCCAGGCATCGCCTAAGCCCCTCACCTCGTCCCTGTGCTCTGGGGAGCCGGACGGACCCCGAAGCACCATGGCCCTGAGGCCCGTTGGGCAGAAAGCCGGTTTCCCACGGAAACAGCTTTCCTGAGGTGCAGACCATATCCCAAGGGCTGATGTCAAGGGAAAGCAAATGCCATCCCCTTATCTGGAAGAAACCACAGTGCCCAGCCATGTTCTAAGCCCTCCCCTCCTCCCTGAGCTTCTAGCAGCAGGAGTGAAAAGAGAGATGCACAGCACTGGGACCCGTTTGACAGAAACCGGCCTCCCACGAGGAAGTCCTTCTCCACGTGCAGACATGCTCCCCAGTGCCTGTGGCAAGCTGAAGGAAATGCCATACACTGACCTGGAAGAGACCACATCGCCCAGGCACAGTCTGAGCCCTTCCCTCATCCCGGTGGTTTTGCTAGCAGTAGTTCAACCCCAAGAACACAGCCCGGAGACCCCCTGGGGCCAAAACAGCTTCCCACTAACAATATGCTATTGCTGTGGAAATCCTATCCCAAGTGGGGGTAACCAGGTCAACAAAATGCCACACACCCAGGTGGAAGAAACAACATGGCCCAGGCATGGTCTAAGCCCCTCACCTCGTCCCTGTGCTCTGGGGAGCCGGAGGGACCCCCGAGGCCCACGGCCCTGAGGCCCGTTGGGCAGGAAGCCGGCCTCCCACGGAAACAGCTTTCCTGAGATTCAGACCCTCTCCCAAGGGCTGGTAGCAAGAGAAAGCAAATGCCATGCCCTTCTCTGGAAGAAACTCCAGTTCCCAGCCATGTTGTAAGCCCTCCCCTCCTCCCTGGGCTTCAGGCAGGAGGAGTGAAAAGAGAGGAGCACAGCACTGGGACCCTTTTGACAGAAACCGGCTTCCCACGAGGAAGTCCTTCTCCACGTGCAGACATGCTCCCCAGTGCCTGTGGCAAGGTGAAGGAAATGCCATACACTGACCTGGAAGAGACCACAGGGCCCAGGCACAGTCTGAGACCTACCCTCATCCCGGAGGTTTTGGTAGCAGGAGTTCATCCCCAAGAACACAGCCCAGAGACCCCCTGGGGCCAAAACAGCTTCTGACTAAGAATGTGCTATTGCTGTGGAAATCCTATCCCAAGTGGAGGTAGCCAGGTCAACAAAATGCCACACACCCTGGTGGAAGAGACAACATGGCCCAGGCATGGCCTAAGCCCCTCACCTCGTCCCTGTGCTCTGGGGAGCCGGAGGGACCCCCGAGGCCCACGGCCCTGAGGCCCGTTGGGCAGAAACCCGGCTTCCCACGGAAACAGCTTTCCTGAGGTGCAGACCCTATCCCAAGGGCTGGTGGCAAGGGAAAGCAAATGCCATCCCCTTCTCTGGAAGAAACCCCAGTGCCCAGCCATGTTGAAAGTCCTCCCCTCCTCCCTGGGCTTCTGGCAGCAGGAGTGAAAAGAGAGGAGCACAGCACTGGGACCCGTTTGACAGAAACCGGCTTCCCACGCGGAAGTCCTTCTCCACGTGCAGACATGCTCCCCAGTGCCTGTGGCAAGGTGAAGGAAATGCCATACACTGACCTGGAAGAGACCACAGGGCCCAGGCACAGTCTGAACCCTTCCCTCATCCCGGTGGTTTTGCTAGCAGGAGTTCAACCCCAAGGAACACAGACCGGAGACGCCCTGGGGCCCAAACGGCTTCCGACTAACAATATGCTCTTGCTGTGGAAATCCTATCCCAAGTGGAGGTAGCCAGGTCAACAAAATGCCACACAACCAAGTGGAAGAAACAACATGGCCCAGGCATGGTCTAAGCCCCTCACCTCGTCCCTGTGCTTTGTGGAGCCGGAGGGACCCCCGAGGCACACGGCCCGGAGGCCCGTTGGGCAGAAAGCCGGCTTCCCACGGAAACAGCTTTCCTGAGGTGCAGACCCTATTCCAAGGGCTGGTGGCAAGGGAAAGCAAATGCCATCCCCTTCTCTGGAAGAAACCCCAGTGCCCAGCCATGTTGAAAGTCCTCCCCTCCTCCCTGGGCTTCTGGCAGCAGGAGTGAAAAGAGAGGAGCACAGCCCTGGGACACGTTTGACAGAAACCGGCTTCCCACGAGGAAGTCCTTCTCCACGTGCAGACATGCTCCCCAGTGCCTGTGGCAAGGTGAAGGAAATGCCATACACTGACCTGGAAGAGACCACAGGGCCCAGGCACAGTCTGAGCCCTTCCCTCATCCCGGCGGTTTTGCTAGCAGGAGTTCAACCCCAACGAACACAGCCCGGAGACCCCCTGGGGCCAAAACGTCTTCCAACTAACAATATACTCTTGCTGTGGAAATCCTATCCCAAGTGGGGGTAGCCAGGTCAATAAAATGCCACACACCCAGGTGGAAGAAACAACATGGCCCAGGCATGGTCTAAGCCCGTCACCTCGTCCCTGTGCTCTGGGGAGCCGGAGGGAACCCCGAGGGCCACGGCCCTGAAGCCCGTTGGGCAGGAAGCCGGCCTCCCACGGAAACAGCTTTCCTGAGGTGCAGACCCTCTCCCAAGGGCTGGTGGCAAGGGAAAGCAAATGCCATCCCCTTCTCTGGAAGAAACCCCAGTGCCCAGCCATGTTCTAAGCCCTCCCCTCCTCCCTGGGCTTATGGTAGCAGGAGTGAAAAGAGAGGAGCACAGCACAGGGACCCGTTTGACAGAAACCGGCTTCCCACGAGTTAGTCATTCTCCACGTGCAGACATTCTCCCCAGTGCCTGTGGCAAGGTGAAGGAAATGCCATACACTGACCTGGAAGAGACCACAGGGCCCAGGCACAGTCTGAACCCTTCCCTCATCCCGGCGGTTTTGCTAGCAGGAGTTCAACCCCAAGGAACACAGACCGGAGACCCCCTGGGGCCCAAACGGCTTCGGACTAACAATATGCTCTTGCTGTGGAAATCCTATCCCAAGTGGGGGTAGCCAGGTCAACAAAATGCCACACAACCAAGTGGAAGAAACAACATGGCCCAGGCATGGTCTAAGCCCCTCACCTCGTCCCTGTGCTTTGGGGAGCCGGAGGGACCCCCGAGGCACAGGGCCCGGAGGCCCGTTGGGCAGAAAGCCGGCTTCCCACGGAAACAGCTTTCCTGAGGTGCAGTCCCTATCCCAAGGGGTGGTGGCAAGGGAAAGCAAATGCCATCCCCTTCTCTGGAAGAAACTCCATCGCCCAGCCATGTTGTAAGCTCTCCCCTCCTCCCTGGGCTTCTGGCAGCAGGAGTGAAAAGAGAGGGGCACAGCACGGGGACCCGTTTGACAGAAACCGGCTTCCCACGAGGAAGTCCTTCTCCACGTGCAGACATGCTCCCCAGTGCCTGTGGCAAGGTGAAGGAAATGCCATACACTGACCTGGAAGAGACCACAGGGCCCAGGCACAGTCTGAGCCCTTCTCTCATCCCGGCGGTTTTGCTAGCAGGAGTTCAACCCCCAAAACACAGCCCTGAGACCCCCTGGGGCCAAAACGGCTTCCGACTAACAATATGCTCTTGCTGTGGAAATCCTATCCCAAGTGGGGGTAGCCAGGTCAACAAAATGCCACACACCCAGGTGAAAGAGACAACATGGCCCAGGCATGGTCTAAGCCCCTCACCTCGTCCCTGTTCTCTGGGGAGCCGGAGGGACCCCCGAGGAACACGGCCCTGAGGCCCGTTGGGCAGAAACCCGGCTTCCCACGAAAACAGCTCTCCTGAGGTGCAGAACCTATCCCAAGGGCTGGTGGCAAGGGAAAGCAAATGCCATCCCCTTCTCTGGAAGAAACCCAGGTACCCAGCCATGTTGTAAGCCCTCCCCTCCTCCCTGGGCTTCTGGCTGTAGGAGTGAAAAGAGAGGAGCACAGCACTGGGACACGTTTGACAGAAACCGGCTTCCCACGAGGAAGTCATTCTCCACGTGCAGACATGCTCCCCAGTGCCTGTGGCAAGGTGAAGGAAATGCCATACACTGACCTGGAAGAGACTACAGGGCCCAGGCACAGTGTGAGCCCTACCCTCATCCCGGCGGTTTTGCTAGCAGGAGTTCAACACCAAGGAACACAGACCGGAGACCCCCTGGGGCCCAAACGGCTTTCGATGAACAATATGCTCTTGCTGTGGAAAACCTACCCCAAGTGGGGTAGCCAGGTCAACAAACTGCTAAACACCCAGGTGGAAGAAACAATATGGCCCTGGCATGGTCTAAGCCCCTCACCTCGTCCCTGTGCTTTGGGGAGCCGGAGGGACCCCCGAGGCCCACGGCCCTGAGGCCCGTTGGGCAGAAAGCCGGCTTCCCACGGAAACAGTTTCCTGAGGTGCAGACCCTATACCAAGGGCTGGTGGCAAGGGAAAGCAAATGCCATCCCCTTCTCTGGAAGAAACCCCAGTGCCCAGCCATGTTCTAAGCCCACCCCTCCTCCCTGGGCTTCTGGCAGCAGGAATGAAAAGAGAGGAGCACAGCACTGGGACCCCTTTGACAGAAACCGGCCTCCCACGAGGAAGTCCTTCTCCACGTGCAGAAATGCTCCCCAGTGCCTGTGGCAAGGTGAAGGAAATGCCATACAGTGACCTGGAAGAGACCACAGGGCCCAGACACAGTCTGAGACCTTGCCTCATCCTGGCGGTTTTGCTAGCAGAAGTTCAACCCCAAGAATACAGCCCGGAGACCCCCTGGGGCCCAAACTGCTTCCGACTAACAATATGCTCTTGTTGTGGAAATCCTATCCCAAGTGGGGGTAGCCAGGTCAACAAAATGCCACACAACCAAGTGGAAGAAACAACATGGCCCAGGCATGGTCTAAGCCCCTCACCTCGTCCCTGTGGTCTGGAGAGCCGGAGGGACCCAGAGGCCCACGGCCCTGAGGCCCGTTGGGCAGAAAGCCGGCTTCCCACAGAAACAGCTTTCCTGAGGGGCAGACCCTATCCCAAGGGCTGGTGGCAAGGGAAAGCAAATGCCACCCCTTCTCTGGAAGAAACCCCAGTGCCCAGCCATGTTGAAAGTCCTCCCCTCCTCCCTGGGCTTCTGGCAGCAGGAGTGAAAAGAGCGGAGCACAGCAATGGGACCCGTTTGACAGAAACCGGCTTCCCACGAGGAAGTCCTTCTCCACGTGCAGACATGCTCCCCAGTGCCTGTGGCAAGGTGAAGGAAATGCCATACACTGACCTGGAAGAGACCACAGGCCCCAGGCACAGTCTGAGCCCTTCCCTCATCCCGGTGGTTTTGCTAGCAGGAGTTCAACACCAAGGAACACAGACCGGAGACCCCCTGGGGCCAAAGGGCTTATGACTAACAATATGCTCTTGCTGTGGAAATCCTATCCCAAGTGGAGGTAGCCAGGTCAACAAAATGCCACACACCCTGGTGGAAGAGACAACATGGCCCAGGCATGGCCTAAGCCCCTCACCTCGTCCCTGTGCTCTGGGGAGCCGGACGGACCCCGAAGCACCATGGCCCTGAGGCCCGTTGGGCAGAAAGCCGGTTTCCCACGGATACAGCTTTCCTGAGGTGCAGACCGTATCCCAAGGGCTGGTGTCAAGGGAAAGCAAATGCCATCCCCTTATCTGGAAGAAACCCCAGTGCCCAGCCATGTTCTAAGCCCTCCCCTCCTCCCTGGGCTTCTGGCAGCAGGAGTGAAAAGAGAGATGCACAGCACTGGGCCCCGTTTGACAGAAACCGGCCTCCCACGAGGAAGTCCTTCTCCACGTGCAGACATGCTCCCCATTGCCTGTGGCAAGGTGAAGGAAATGCCATACACTGACCTGGAATAGACCACAGGGCCCAGGCACAGTCTGAGCCCTTCCCTCATCCCGGCGGTTTTGCTAGCAGGAGTTCAACCCCAACGAACACAGCCCGGAGACCCCCTGGGGCCAAAACGTCTTCCAACTAACAATATGCTCTTGCTGTGGAAATCCTATCCCAAGTGGGGGTAGCCAGGTCAACAAAATGCCACACAACCAAGTGGAAGAAACAACATGGCCCAGGCATGGTCTAAGCCCCTCACCTCGTCCCTGTGCTTTGTGGAGCCGGAGGGACACCCGAGGCACACGGCCCGGAGGCCCGTTGGGCAGAAAGCCGGCTTCCCACGGAAACAGCTTTCCTGAGGTGCAGACCCTATCCCAAGGGCTGGTGGCAAGGGAAAGCAAATGCCATCCCCTTCTCTGGAAGAAACCCCAGTGCCCAGCTATGTTGAAAGTCCTCCCCTCCTCCCTGGGCTTCTGGCAGCAGGAGTGAAAAGAGAGGAGCACAGCACTGGGACCTGTTTGACAGGAACCGGCTTCCCATGAGGAAGTCCTTCTCCACGTGCAGACATGCTCCCCAGTGCCTGTGGCAAGGTGAAGGAAATGCCAATCACTGACCTGGAAGAGACCACAGGGCCCACGCACAGTCTGAGCCCTTCCCTCATCCCGGCGGTTTTGCTAGCAGGAGTTCAACCCCAAGAACACAGCCCTGAGACCCCCTGGGGCCAAAACAGCTTCCGACTAACAATATGCTATTGCTGTGGAAATCCTATCCCAAGTGGGGGTAACCAGGTCAACAAAATGCCACACACCCAGGTGGAAGAAACAACATGGCCTAGGCATGGTCTAAGCCCCTCACCTTGTCCCTGTGCTCTGGGGAGCCAGAGGGACCCCGACGCCCACGGCCCTGAGGCCCGTTGGGCAGAAATCCGGCTTTCCACGGAAACAGTTTCCTGAGGTGCAGACCCTATACCAAGGGCTGGTGGCAAGGGAAAGCAAATGCCATCCCCTTCTCTGGAAGAAACCCCAGTGCCCAGCCATGTTGAAAGTCCTCCCCTCCTCCCTGGGCTTCTGGCAGCAGGAGTGAAAAGAGAGGAGCACAGCACTGGGACCCGTTTGACAGAAACCGGCTTCCCACGAGGAAGTCCTTCTCCACGTGCAGACATGCTCCCCAGTGCCTGTGGCAAGGTGAAGGAAATGCCATACACTGACCTGGAAGAGACCACAGGGCCCAGGCACAGTCTGAGCCCTTCCCTCATCCCCACGGTTTTGCTAGCAGGAGTTTAACCCCAACGAACACAACCCGGAGACCCCCTGGGGCCCAAACGGCTTTCGATGAACAATATGCTCTTGCTGTGGAAAACCTACCCCAAGTGGGGTAGCCAGGTCAACAAACTGCTAAACACCCAGGTGGAAGAAACAATATGGCCCTGGCATGGTCTAAGCCCCTCACCTCGTCCCTGTGCTTTGGGGAGCCGGAGGGACCCCCGAGGCCCACGGCCCTGAGGCCCGTTGGGCAGAAAGCCGGCTTCCCACGGAAACAGTTTCCTGAGGTGCAGACCCTATACCAAGGGCTGGTGGCAAGGGAAAGCAAATGCCATCCCCTTCTCTGGAAGAAACCCCAGTGCCCAGCCATGTTCTAAGCCCTCCCCTCCTCCCTGGGCTTCTGGCAGCAGGAATGAAAAGAGAGGAGCACAGCACTGGGACCCCTTTGACAGAAACCGGCCTCCCACGAGGAAGTCCTTCTCCACGTGCAGACATGCTCCCCAGTGCCTGTGGCAAGGTGAAGGAAATGCCATACACTGACCTGGAAGAGACCACAGGGCCCAGGCACAGTCTGAGCCCTTCCCTCATCCCGGCGGTATTGCTAGCAGGAGTTCAACCCCAAGAACACAGCCCGGAGACCCCCTGGGGCCAAAACAGCTTCCGACTAACAATATGCTATTGCTGTGGAAATCCTATCCCAAGTGGGGGTAACCAGGTCAACAAAATGCCACACACCCAGGTGGAAGAAACAACATGGCCTGGGCATGGTCTAAGCCCCTCACCTTGTCCCTGTGCTCTGGGGAGCCAGAGGGACCCCCGACGCCCACGGCCCTGAGGCCCGTTGGGAAGAAATCCGGCTTCCCACGGAAAGAGTTTCCTGAGGTGCAGACCCTATACCAAGGGCTGGTGGCAAGGGAAAGCAAATGCCATCCCCTTCTCTGGAAGAAACCCCAGTGCCCAGCCATGTTGAAAGTCCTCCCCTCCTCCCTGGGCTTCTGGCAGCAGGAGTGAAAAGAGAGGAGCACAGCACTGGGACCCGTTTGACAGAAACCGGCTTCCCACGAGGAAGTCCTTCTCCACGTGCAGACATGCTCCCCAGTGCCTGTGGCAAGCTGAAGGAAATGCCATACACTGACCTGGAAGAGACCACAGGGCCCAGGCACAGTCTGAGCCCTTCCCTCATCCCGGTGGTTTTGCTAGCAGGAGTTCAACCCCAAGAACACAGCCCGGAGACCCCCTGGGGCCAAAACAGCTTCCCACTAACAATATGCTATTGCTGTGGAAATCCTATCCCAAGTGGGGGTAACCAGGTCAACAAAATGCCACACACCCAGGTGGAAGAAACAACATGGCCCAGGTATGGTCTAAGCCCCTCACCTCGTCCCTGTGCTCTGGGGAGCCGGAGGGACCCCCGAGGCCCACGGCCCTGAGGCCCGTTGGGCAGGAAGCCGGCCTCCCACGGAAACAGCTTTCCTGAGATTCAGACCCTCTCCCAAGGGCTGGTAGCAAGAGAAAGCAAATGCCATGCCCTTCTCTGGAAGAAACTCCAGTTCCCAGCCATGTTGTAAGCCCTCCCCTCCTCCCTGGGCTTCAGGCAGGAGGAGTGAAAAGAGAGGAGCACAGCACTGGGACCCTTTTGACAGAAACCGATTTCCCACGAGGAAGTCCTTCTCCACGTGCAGACATGCTCCCCAGTGCCTGTGGCAAGGTGAAGGAAATGCCATACACTGACCTGGAAGAGACCACAGGGCCCAGGCACAGTCTGAGACCTACCCTCATCCCGGAGGTTTTGGTAGCAGGAGTTCATCCCCAAGAACACAGCCCAGAGACCCCCTGGGGCCAAAACAGCTTCTGACTAACAATGTGCTACTGCTGTGGAAATCCTATCCCAAGTGGAGGTAGCCAGGTCAACAAAATGCCACACACCCTGGTGGAAGAGACAACATGGCCCAGGCATGGCCTAAGCCCCTCACCTCGTCCCTGTGCTCTGGGGAGCCGGAGGGACCCCCGAGGCCCACGGCCCTGAGGCCCGTTGGGCAGAAACCCGGCTTCCCACGGAAACAGTTTCCTGAGGTGCAGACCCTATCCCAAGGGGTGGTGGCAAGGGAAAGCAAATGCCATCCCCTTCTCTGGAAGCAACCCCAGTGCCCAGCCATGTTGAAAGTCCTCCCCTCCTCCCAGGGCTTCTGGCAGCAGGAGTGAAAAGAGAGGAGCACAGCACTGGGACCCGTTTGACAGAAACCGGCTTCCCACGCGGAAGTCCTTCTCCACGTGCAGACATGCTCCCCAGTGCCTGTGGCAAGGTGAAGGAAATGCCATACACTGACCTGGAAGAGACCACAGGGCCCAGGCACAGTCTGAACCCTTCCCTCATCCCGGCGGTTTTGCTAGCAGGAGTTCAACCCCAAGGAACACAGACCGGAGACGCCCTGGGGCCCAAACGGCTTCCGACTAACAATATGCTCTTGCTGTGGAAATCCTATCCCAAGTGGAGGTAGCCAGGTCAACAAAATGCCACACAACCAAGTGGAAGAAACAACATGGCCCAGGCATGGTCTAAGCCCGTCACCTCGTCCCTGTGCTTTGTGGAGCCGGAGGGACCCCCGAGGAACACGGCCCGGAGGCCCGTTGGGCAGAAAGCCGGCTTCCCACGGAAACAGCTTTCCTGAGGTGCAGACCCTATTCCAAGGGCTGGTGGCAAGGGAAAGCAAATGCCATCCCCTTCTCTGGAAGAAACCCCAGTGCCCAGCCATGTTGAAAGTCCTCCCCTCCTCCCTGGGCTTCTGGCAGCAGGAGTGAAAAGAGAGGAGCACAGCCCTGGGACCCGTTTGACAGAAACCGGCTTCCCACGAGGAAGTCCTTCTCCACGTGCAGACATGCTCCCCAGTGCCTGTGGCAAGGTGAAGGAAATGCCATACACTGACCTGGAAGAGACCACAGGGCCCAGGCACAGTCTGAGCCCTTCCGTCATCCCGGCGGTTTTGCTAGCAGGAGTTCAACCCCAACGAACACAGCCCGGAGACCCCCTGGGGCCAAAACGTCTTCCAACTAACAATATACTCTTGCTGTGGAAATCCTATCCCAAGTGGGGGTAGCCAGGTCAATAAAATGCCACACACCCAGGTGGAAGAAACAACATGGCCCAGGCATGGTCTAAGCCCGTCACCTCGTCCCTGTGCTCTGGGGAGCCGGAGGGAACCCCGAGGCACACGGTCCTGAGGCCCGTTGGGCAGAAAGCCGGCTTCCCACGGAAACAGCTTTCCTGAGGTGCAGACCGTATCCCAAGGGCTGGTGGCAAGGGAAAGCAAATGCCATCCCCTTCTCTGGAAGAAACCCCAGTGCCCAGCCATGTTCTAAGCCCTCCCCTCCTCCCTGGGCTTATGGTAGCAGGAGTGAAAAGAGAGGAGCACAGCACAGGGACCCGTTTGACAGAAACCGGCTTCCCACGAGTTAGTCATTCTCCACGTGCAGACATTCTCCCCAGTGCCTGTGGCAAGGTGAAGGAAATGCCATACACTGACCTGGAAGAGACCACAGGGCCCAGGCACAGTCTGAGCCCTTCCCTCATCCCGGCGGTTTTGCTAGCAGGAGTTCAACCCCAAGGAACAGAGAAGGAGACCCCCTGGGGCCCAAACGGCTTCGGACTAACAATATGCTCTTGCTGTGGAAATCCTATCCCAAGTGGAGGTAGCCAGGTCAACAAAATGCCACACACCCTGGTGGAAGAGACAACATGGCCCAGGCATCGCCTAAGCCCCTCACCTCGTCCCTGTGCTCTGGGGAGCCGGACGGACCCCGAAGCACCATGGCCCTGAGGCCCGTTGGGCAGAAAGCCGGTTTCCCACGGAAACAGCTTTCCTGAGGTGCAGACCGTATCCCAAGGGCTGATGTCAAGGGAAAGCAAATGCCATCCCCTTCTCTGGAAGTAACCCCAGTGCCCAGCCATGTTCTAAGCCCTCCCCTCCTCCCTGAGCTTCTGGCAGCAGGAGTGAAAAGAGAGATGCACCGCACTGGGACCCGTTTGACAGAAACCGGCCTCCCACGAGGAAGTCCTTCTCCACGTGCAGACATGCTCCCCATTGCCTGTGGCAAGGTGAAGGAAATGCCATACACTGACCTGGAATAGACCACAGGGCCCAGGCACAGTCTGAGCCCTTCCCTCATCCCGGCGGTTTTGCTAGCAGGAGTTCAACCCCAACGAACACAGCCCGGAGACCCCCTGGGGCCAAAACGTCTTCCAACTAACAATATACTCTTGCTGTGGAAATCCTATCCCAAGTGGGGGTAGCCAGGTCAATAAAATGCCACACACCCAGGTGGAAGAAACAACATGGCCCAGGCATGGTCTAAGCCCCTCACATCGTCCCTGTACTCTGGGGAGCCGGAGGGAATCCCGAGGCCCACAGCCCTGAGGCCCGTTGGGCAGAAAGCCGGCTTCCCACGGAAACAGATTTCCTGAGGTGCAGAACCTATCCCAAGGAGTGGTGGCAAGGGAAAGGAAATGCCATCCCCTTCTCTGGAAGAAACGCCAGTGCCCAGTCATGCTTTAACCCCTCCCCTCCTCCATGGGCTTATGGCAGCAGGAGTGAAAAGAGAGGAGCACAGCACTAGGAGCGTTTGACAGAAACCGGCTTCCCACGAGGAAGTACTTCTCCACGTGCTGACATGCTCCCCAGTGCCTGTGCCAAGGTGAAGGAAATGCCATACACTGACCTGGAAGAGACAACAGGGCCCAGGTACAGTCTGAGACCTACCCTCATCCCGGAGGTTTTGGTAGCAGGAGTTCATCCCCAAGGAACACAGCACGGAGACCCCCTGGGGCCCAAACGGCTTCCGACTAACAATATGCTCTTGATGTGGAAATCCTATCCCAAGTGGGGGTAACCAGGTCAACAAAATGCCACACACCCAGGTGGAAGAAACAACATGGCCCAGGCATGGTCTAAGCCCCTCACCTCGTCCCTGTGCTCTGGGGAGCGGGAGGGACCCCCGAGGCCCACGGTCCTGAGGCCCGTTGGGCAGAAAGCCGGCTTTCCACGGAAACAGCTTTCCTGAGGTGCAGACCCTATCCATAGGGCTGGTGGAAAGGGAAAGCAAATGCCATCCCCTTCTCTGGAAGAAACCCCAGTGCCCAGCCATGTTCTTAGCCCTCCCCTCCTCCCTGGGCTTATGGCAACAGGAGTGAAAAGAGAGGAGCACAGCACTGGGACCCGTCTGATGGAAACCGGCTTCCCACGAGGAAGTCCTTCTCCACGTACAGACATGCTCCCCAGTGCCTGTGGCAAGGTGAAGGAAATGCCATACACTGACCTGGAAGAGACCACAGGGCCCAGGCACAGTCTGAGCCCTTCCCTCATCCCGGCGGTTTTGCTAGCAGGAGTTCATCCCCAAGGAACACAGCTCGGAGACACCCTGGGGCCAAAACAGCTTCCGAATAACAATATGCTCTTGCTGTGGAAATCCTATCCCAAGTGGGGGTAACCAGGTCAACAAAATGCCACACACCCAGGTGGAAGAAACAACATGGCGCAGGCATGGTCTAAGGCCCTCACCTCGTCCCTGTGCGCTGGGGAGCCGGAGGGACCCCCGAGGCCCACGGCCTGGAGGCCCGTTGGGCAGAAAGCCGGCTTCCCACGGAAACAGCTTTCCTGAGGTGCAGACCCTATCCCAAGGGCTGGTGGCAAGGGAGAGCAAATGCCATCCCCTTCTCTGGAAGAAAACCCAGTGCCCAGCCATGTTGTAAGCCCTCCCCTCCTCCCTGGGCTTCTGGCAGTAGGAGTGAAAAGAGAGTGGCACAGCACTGGGACCCGTTTGACAGAAACCGGCTTCCCAAGAGGAAGTCCTTCTCCACGTGGAGACATGCTCCCCAGTGCCTGTGGCAAGGTGAAGGAAATGTCATACACTGACCTGGAATAAACCACAGGGCCCAGGCACAGTCTGAGCCCTTCCCTCATCCCGGCGGTTTTGCTAGCAGGAGTTCAACCCCAAGGAACACAGCCCGGAGACCCCCTGGGGCCAAAACGTCTTCCGACTAACAATATACTCTTGATGTGGAAGTCCTATCCCAAGTGGGGGTAACCAGGTCAACAAAATGCCACACACCCAGGTGGAAGAGACAACATGGCCCAGGCATGGTCTAAGCCCCTCACTTCGTCCCTGTGCTCTGGGGAGCCGGAGGGACCCCCGAGGCCCACGGCCCTGAGGCCCGTTGGGCAGGAAGCCTGCCTACCAGGGAAACAGCTTTCCTGAGGTGCAGACCCTCTCCCAAGGGCTGGTGGCAAGGGAAAGCAAATGCCATGCCCTTCTCTGGAAGAAACTCCAGTGTCCAGGCATGTAGTAAGCCCTCCCCTCCTCCCTGAGCTTCTGGCAGCAGGAGTGAAAAGAGAGGAGCACAGCACTGGGACCCGTTTGTTGGAAACCGGCTTCCCACGAGGAAATCCTTCTACACGTGCAGACATGCTCCCCAGTGCCTGTGGCAAATGAAGGAAATGCCATACACTGACCTGGAAGAGACCACAGGGCCCAGGCACAGTCTGAGACCTACCCTCATCCCTGAGGTTTTGGTAGCAGGAGTTCATCCCCAAGGAACACAGCACGGAGACCCCCTGGGGCCAAAACAGCTTCCGACTAACAATATGCTCTTGCTGTGGAAATCCTATCCCAAGTGCGTTAGCCAGGTCAACAAAATGCCACACACTGAGGTGGAAGAAACAACAGGGCCCACGCATGCTCTAAGCCCCTCACCTCGTCCCTGTGCTCTGGGGAGCCGGAGGGACCCCGAGGCACACGGCCCGGAGGCCCGTTGGGCAGAAAGCCGGCTTCCCACGGAAACAGCTTTCCTGAGTTGCAGACCCTATCCCAAGGGCTGGAGGCAAGGGAAAACAAATGCCATCCACTTCTATGGAAGAAACCCCAGTGCCCAGCCATGTTCTAAGCCCTCCCCTCCTCCCTGGGCTTCTGGCAGCTGGAGTGAAAAGAGAGGAGCACAGCCCTGGGACCCGGTTGACAGAAACAAGCTTCCCACGAGGAAGTCATTCTCCACGTGCAGACATGCTCCCCAGTGCCTGTGGCAAGGTGAAGGAAATGCCATACACTGACCTGGAAGAGACCACAGGGCCCAGGCACAGTCTGAGCCCTTCCCTCATCCCGGCGGTTTTGCTAGCAGGAGTTCAACCCCAAGGAACACAGCCCGGAGACCCCCTGGGGCCAAAACGTCTTCCGACTAACAATATACTCTTGCTGTGGAAATCCTATCCCAAGTGGGGGTAGCCAGGTCAACAAAATGCCACACACCCAGGTGGAAGAGACAACATATCCCAGGCATGCTCTAAGCCCCTCACCTCGTCCCTGTGCTCTGGGGAGTCGGAGGGACCCCGAGGCACACGGCCCTCAGGCCCGTTGGGCAGAAAGCCTGTTTCCCACGGAAACAGCTTTCCTGAGGTGCAGACCCTATCCCAAGGGCTGGTGGCAAGGGAAAGCAAATGCCATCCCCTTCTCTGGAAGAAACCCCAGTGCCCAGCCATGTTCCAAGCCCTCCCCTCCTCCCTGGGCTTCTGGCAGTAGGAGTGAAAAGAGTTGCACAGCACTGGGACCCGTTTGACAGAAACCGGCTTCCCACGAGGAAGTCCTTCTCCACGTGCAGACATGCTCCCCAGTGCCTGTGGCAAGGTGAAGGAAATGCCATACACTGACCTGGAATAGACCACAGGGCCCAGGCACAGTCTGAGCCCTTCCCTCATCCCGGCGGTTTTGCTAGCAGGAGTTCAACCCCAAGGAACACAGCCCGGAGACCCCCTGGGGCCCAAACGGCTTCTGACTAACAATATGCTCTTGCTGTGGAAATCCTATCCCAAGTGGGGGTAGCCAGGTCAACAAAATGCCACACACCCAGGTGGAAGAGACAACATATCCCAGGCATGCTCTAAGCCCCTCACCTCGTCCCTGTGCTCTGGGGAGTCGGAGGGACCCCGAGGCATACGGCCCTCAGGCCCGTTGGGCAGTAAGCCTGTTTCCCACGGAAACAGCTTTCCTGAGGTGCAGACCCTATCCCAAGGGCTGGTGGCAAGGGAAAGCAAATGCCATCCCCTTCTCTGGAAGAAACCCCAGTGCCCAGCCATGTTCCTAGCCCTCCCCTCCTCCCTGGGCTTCTGGCAGTAGGAGTGGAAAGAGTTGCACAGCACTGGGACCCGTTTGACAGAAACCGGCTTCCCACGAGGAAGTCCTTCTCCACGTGCAGACATGCTCCCCAGTGCCTGTGGCAAGGTGAAGGAAATGCCATACACTGACCTGGAATAGACGACAGGGCCCAGGCACAGTCTGAGCCCTTCCCTCATCCCCATGGTTTTGCTAGCAGGAGTTCAACCCCAAGGAACACAGCCCGGAGACCCCCTGGGGCCAAAACGTCTTCCAACTAACAATATACTCTTGCTGTGGAAATCCTATCCCAAGTGGGGGTAGCCAGGTCAACAAAATGCCACACACCCAGGCGGAAGAGACAACATGGCCCAGGTATGTTCTAAGCCCCTCACCTCGTCCCTGTGCTCTGGGGAGCCTGAGGGACCCCGAGGCCCACGGCCCTGAGACCCGTTGGGCAGAAAGCCGGCTTCCCATGGAAACAGCTTTCCTGAGGTGCAGACCCTATCCCAAGGGCTGGTGGCAAGGGAAAGCAAAAGCCATCCCCTTCTCTGGAAGAAACCCCAGTGCCAAACCATGTTGTAAGCCCTCCCCTTCTCCCTGGACTAATGGCAGCAGGAGTGAAAAGAGAGGAGCACAGCACTGGGACCCGTCTGATGGAAACCGGCTTCCCACGAGGAAGTCCTTCTCCACGTGCAGACATGCTCCCCAGTGCCTGTGGCAAGGTGAAGGAAATGCCATACACTGACCTAGAAGAGACCACAGGGCCCATGCACAGTCTGAGACCTACCCTCATCCCCGAGGTTTTGCTAGCAGGAGTTCAACCCCAAGGAACACAGCCCGGAGACCCCCTGGGGCCAAAACGGCTTCCGACGAACAATATGGTCTTGCTGTGGAAATCCTATCCCAAGTGCGTTAGCCAGGTCAACAAAATGCCACACACCGAGGTGGAAGAAACAACACCGCCCACGCATGCTCTAAGCCCTCACCTCGTCCCTGTGCTCTGGGGAGCCGGAGGGACCCCGAGGCACACGGCCCGGAGGCCCGTTAGGCAGAAAGCCGGCTTCCCACGGAAACAGCTTTCCTGAGGTACAGACCCTATCCCAAGGGCTGGTGGCAAGGGAAAGCAAATGCCATCCCCTTCTCTGGAAGAAACCCCAGTGCCCAGCCATGTTCTAAGCCCTCCCCTCCTCCCTGGGCTTCTGGCAGTAGGAGTGCAAAGAGAGTTGCACAGCACTGGGACCCGTTCGACAGAAACCGGCTTCCCTCGAGGAAGTCCTTCTCCACGTGCAGACATGCTCCCCAGTGCCTGTGCCAAGGTGAAGGAAATGCCATACACTGACCTGGAATAGACCACAGGGCCCAGGCACAGTCTGAGCCCTTCCCTCATCCCGGCGGTTTTGCTAGCAGGAGTTCAACCCCAAGGAACACAGCCCGGAGACCCCCTGGGGCCAAAACGTCTTCCGACTAACAATATACTCTTGATGTGGAAGTCCTATCCCAAGTGGGGGTAACCAGGTCAACAAAATGCCACACACCCAGGTGGAAGAAACAACATGGCCCAGGCATGGTCTAAGCCCGTCACCTCGTCCCTGTGCTCCGGGGAGCCGGCGGGAACCCCGAGGCCCACGGCCCTGAGGCCCATTGGGCAGGAAGCCGGCCTCCCACGGAAACAGCTTTCCTGAGGTGCGACCCTCTCCCAAGGGTTGGTGGCAAGGGAAAGCAAATGCCATGCCCTTCTCTGGAAGAAACCTCAGTGCCCAGTCATGTTCTAAGCCCTCCCCTCCTCCCTGGGCTTCTGGAAGCAGGAGTGAAAAGAGAGTTGCACAGCACTGGGACACGTTTGACAGAAACCCGCCTCCTACGAGGAAGTCCTTCTCCACGTGCAGACATGCTCCCCAGTGCCTGTGGCAAGGTGAAGGAAATGCCATACACTGACCTGGAATAGAAACAGGGCCCAGGCACAGTCTGAGCCCTTCCCTCATCCCGGCGGTTTTGCTAGCAGGAGTTCAACCCCAAGAACACAGCCCGGAGACCCCCTGGGGCCAAAACGGCTTCCGACTAACAATATACTCTTGCTGTGGAAATCCTATCCCAAGTGGGGGTAGCCAGGTCAACAAAATGCCACACACCCAGGTGGAAGAGACAACCTGGCCCAGGCATGGTCTAAGCCCCTCACCTCGTCCCTGTGCTCTGGGGAGCCGGAGGGACCACTGAGGCCCACGGCCCTGAGGCCCGTTGGGCAGAAAGCCGGCTTCCTACGGAAACAGCTTTCCTGAGGTGCAGACCCAATCCCAAGGGCTGGTGGCAAGGGAAAGCAAATGCCATCCCCTTCTCTGGAAGAAACCCCAGTGCCCAGCCATGTTGTGAGCCTTCCCCTCCTTCCTGGGCTTCTGGTAGCAGGAGTGAAATGAGAGGAGCACAGCACTGGGACCCTTTTGACAGAAACCGGCTTCCCACGAGGAAGTCCTTCTCCACGTGCAGACATGCTCCCCAGTGCCTGCGGCAAGGTGAAGGAAATGCCATACACTGACCTGGAAGAGACCACAGGACCCAGGCACAGTCTGAGCCCTTCCCTCATCCCATTGGTTTTGTTAGCAGAAGTTCAACCCCAAGGAACACAGACCGGAGACCCCCTGGGACCCAAACGGCTTCCGAATAACAATATTCTCTTGCTGTGGAAATCCTATCCCAAGTGGGTCTAGCCAGGTCAACAAAATGCCACACACCCAGGTGGAAGAGACAACATAGCCCAGGCATGGTCTAAGGCCCTCACCTCGTCCCTGTGCTCTGGGGAGCCGGAGGGACCCCCGAGGCCCACGGCCCGGAGTCCCGTTGGGTAGAAAGCCGGCTTCCCACGGAAACAGCTTTCCTGAGGTGCAGACCCTATCCCAAGGGCTGGTGGCAAGGGAAAGCAAATGCCATCCCCTTCTCTGGAAGAAACCCCAGTGCCCAGCCATGTTGTAAGCCTTCCCCTCCTTCCTGGGCTTCTGGCAGCAGGAGTGAAAAGAGAGGAGCACAGCACTAGGACCCTTTTGACAGAAACCGGCTTCCCACGAGGAAGTCCTTCACGTGCAGACATGCTACCCAGTGCCTGTGGCAAGGTGAAGGAAGTGCCATACACTGACCTGGAAGAGACTACAGGGCCCAGGCACAGTCTGAGCCCTTCCCTCATCCCGGCGATTTTGCTAGCAGGAGTTCAACCCCAAGAAGACAGCCCGGAGACACCCTGGGGCCAAAACGGCTTCGGAATAACAATATGCTCTTGCTGTGGAAATCCTATCCAAAGTGGAGGTAGCCAGGTCAACAAAATGCCACACACCCAGGTGGAAGAAACAACATGGCTCAGGCATGGTCTAAGCCCCTCACCTCGTCCCTGTGATCTGGGGAGCCGGAGGGACCCCGAAGCACCATGGCCCTGAGGCCCGTTGGGCAGAAATCCGGCATCCCACGGAAACAGTTTCCTGAGGTGCAGACCCTATACCAAGGGCTGGTGGCAAGGGAAAGCAAATGCCATCCCCTTCTCTGGAAGAAACCCCAGTGCCCAGCCATGTTGAAAGTCCTCCCCTCCTCCCTGGGCTTCTGGCAGCAGGAGTGAAAAGAGAGGAGCACAGCACTGGGACCCGTTTGACAGAAACCGGCTTCCCACGAGGAAGTCCTTCTCCACGTGCAGACATGCTCCCCAGTGCCTGTGGCAAGGTGAAGGAAATGCCATAACCTGACATGGAAGAGACCACAGGGCCCAGGCACAGTCTGAGCCCTTCCCTCATCCCCACGGTTTTGCTAGCAGGAGTTCAACCCCAACGAACACAACCCGGAGACCCCCTGGGGCCCAAACGGCTTTCGATGAACAATATGCTCTTGCTGTGGAAAACCTACCCCAAGTGGGGTAGCCAGGTCAACAAACTGCTAAACACCCAGGTGTAAGAAACAACATGGCCCAGGCATGGTCTAAGCCCCTCACCTCGTCCCTGTGCTCTGGGGAGCCGGAGGGACCCCCGAGGCCCACGGGCTTGAGGCCCGTTGGGCAGAAAGCCGGCTTCCCACGGAAACAGCTTTCCTGAGGTGAAGACCCTATCCCAAGGGCTGGTGGCAAGTGAAAGCAAATGCCATCCCCTTCTCTGGAAGAAACCAAAGTGCCCAGGCATGTTCTAAGCACTCCCCTCCTCCCTGGGCTTATGGTAGCAGGAGTGAAAAGAGAGGAGAACAGAACTGGGACCGTTTGACAGAAACAGGCTTCCCACGAGGAAGTCCTTCTCCACGTACAGACATGCTCCCCAGTGCCTTTGGCAAGGTGTAGGAAATGCCATACACTGACCTGGAAGAGACTACAGGGCCCAGGCACAGTCTGAGCCCTTCCCTCATCCCGGCGGTTTTGCTAGCAGGAGTTCAACCCCAAGAACACAGCCCGGAGACCCGCTGGGGCCAAAAGTTCTTCCAACTAACAATATACTCTTGCTGTGGAAATCCTATCCCAAGTGGGGGTAGCCAGGTCAATAAAAGGCCACACACCCAGGTGGAAGAAACAACATGGCCCAGGCATGGTCTAAGCCCGTCACCTCGTCCCTGTGCTCTGGGGAGCCGGAGGGAACCCCGAGGCCCACGGCCCTGAGGCCCGTTGGGCAGGAAGCCGGCCTCCCACGGAAACAGCTTTCCTGAGGTGCAGACCGTATCCCAAGGGCTGGTGGCAAGGGAAAGCAAATGCCATCCCCTTCTCTGGAAGAAACCCCAGTGCCCAGCCATGTTGTAAGCCTTCCCCTCCTTCCTGGGCTTCTGGCAACAGGAGTGAAAAGAGAGGAACACAGCACTGGGACCCTTTTGACAGAAACCGGCTTCCCACGAGGAAGTCCTTCTCCACGTGCAGACATGCTCACCAGTGCCTGTGGCAAGGTGAAGGAAATGCCATACACTGACCTGGACGAGACTGCAGGGCCCAGGCACAGTCTAAGCCCTTCCCTCATCCCAGGGGTTTTGCTAGCAGGAGTTCAACCCCAAGAACACACCCCGGAGACCCCCTGGGGCCAAAACAGCTTCCGACTAACAATATGCTATTGCTGTGGAAATCCTATCCCAAGTGGAGGTAGCCAGGTCAACAAAATGCCACACACCCAGGTGGAAGAGACAACATGGCCCAGGCATGGCCTAAGCCCCTCACCTCGTCCCTGTGCTCTGGGGAGCCGGAGGGACTCCCGAGGCCCACGGTCCTGAGGCCCGTTGGGCAGAAAGCCGGCTTCCCACGGAAACAGCTTTCCTGAGGTGCAGACCGTATCCCAAGTGCTGGTGGCAAGGGAAAGCAAATGCCATCCCCTTCTCTGGAAGAAACCCCAGTGCCCAGCCATGTTGTAAGCCTTCCCCTCCTTCCTGGGCTTCTGGCAGCAGGAGTGAAAAGAGAGGAGCACAGCACTGGGACCCTTTTGACAGAAACCGGCTTCCCACGAGGAAGTCCTTCTCCACGTGCAGACATGCTCCCCAGTGCCTGTGGCAAGCTGAAGGAAATGCCATACACTGACCTGGAAGAGACCACATCGCCCAGGCACAGTCTGAGCCCTTCCCTCATCCCGGTGGTTTTGCTAGCAGGAGTTCAACCCCAAGAACACAGCCCGGAGACCCCCTGGGGCCAAAACAGCTTCCCACTAACAATATGCTATTGCTGTGGAAATCCTATCCCAAGTGGGGGTAACCAGGTCAACAAAATGCCACACACCCAGGTGGAAGAAACAACATGGCCCAGGTATGGTCTAAGCCCCTCACCTCGTCCCTGTGCTCTGGGGAGCCGGAGGGACCCCCGAGGCCCACGGCCCTGAGGCCCGTTGGGCAGGAAGCCGGCCTCCCACGGAAACAGCTTTCCTGAGATTCAGACCCTCTCCCAAGGGCTGGTAGCAAGAGAAAGCAAATGCCATGCCCTTCTCTGGAAGAAACTCCAGTTCCCAGCCATGTTGTAAGCCCTCCCCTCCTCCCTGGGCTTCAGGCAGGAGGAGTGAAAAGAGAGGAGCACAGCACTGGGACCCTTTTGACAGAAACCGGCTTCCCACGAGGAAGTCCTTCTCCACGTGCAGACATGCTCCCCAGTGCCTGTGGCAAGGTGAAGGAAATGCCATACACTGACCTGGAAGAGACCACAGGGCCCAGGCACAGTCTGAGACCTACCCTCATCCCGGAGGTTTTGGTAGCAGGAGTTCATCCCCAAGAACACAGCCCAGAGACCCCCTGGGGCCAAAACAGCTTCTGACTAACAATGTGCTACTGCTGTGGAAATCCTATCCCAAGTGGAGGTAGCCAGGTCAACAAAATGCCACACACCCTGGTGGAAGAGACAACATGGCCCAGGCATGGCCTAAGCCCCTCACCTCGTCCCTGTGCTCTGGGGAGCCGGAGGGACCCCCGAGGCCCACGGCCCTGAGGCCCGTTGGGCAGAAACCCGGCTTCCCACGGAAACAGCTTTCCTGAGGTGCAGACCCTATCCCAAGGGGTGGTGGCAAGGGAAAGCAAATGCCATCCCCTTCTCTGGAAGAAACCCCAGTGCCCAGCCATGTTGAAAGTCCTCCCCTCCTCCCTGGGCTTCTGGCAGCAGGAGTGAAAAGAGAGGAGCACAGCACTGGGACCCGTTTGACAGAAACCGGCTTCCCACGCGGAAGTCCTTCTCCACGTGCAGACATGCTCCCCAGTGCCTGTGGCAAGGTGAAGGAAATGCCATACACTGACCTGGAAGAGACCACAGGGCCCAGGCACAGTCTGAACCCTTCCCTCATCCCGGCGGTTTTGCTAGCAGGAGTTCAACCCCAAGGAACACAGACCGGAGACGCCCTGGGGCCCAAACGGCTTCCGACTAACAATATGCTCTTGCTGTGGAAATCCTATCCCAAGTGGAGGTAGCCAGGTCAACAAAATGCCACACAACCAAGTGGAACAAACAACATGGCCCAGGCATGGTCTAAGCCCGTCACCTCGTCCCTGTGTTCTGGGGAGCCGGAGGGAACCCCGAGGCACACGGTCCTGAGGCCCGTTGGGCAGAAAGCCGGCTTCCCACGGAAACAGCTTTCCTGAGGTGCAGACCGTATCCCAAGGGCTGGTGGCAAGGGAAAGCAAATGCCATCCCCTTCTCTGGAAGAAACCCCAGTGCCCAGCCATGTTCTAAGCCCTCCCCTCCTCCCTGGGCTTATGGTAGCAGGAGTGAAAAGAGAGGAGCACAGCACAGGGACCCGTTTGACAAAAACCGGCTTCCCACGAGTTAGTCATTCTCCACGTGCAGACATTCTCCCCAGTGCCTGTGGCAAGGTGAAGGAAATGCCATACACTGACCTGGAAGAGACCACAGGGCCCAGGCACAGTCTGAGCCCTTCCCTCATCCCGGCGGTTTTGCTAGCAGGAGTTCAACCCCAAGGAACACAGACCGGAGACCCCCTGGGGCCCAAACGGCTTCGGACTAACAATATGCTCTTGCTGTGGAAATCCTATCCCAAGTGGGGGTAGCCAGGTCAACAAAATGCCACACAACCAAGTGGAAGAAACAACATGGCCCAGGCATGGTCTAAGCCCCTCACCTCGTCCCTGTGCTTTGGGGAGCCGGAGGGACCCCCGAGGCACAGGGCCCGGAGGCCCGTTGGGCAGAAAGCCGGCTTCCCACGGAAACAGCTTTCCTGAGGTGCAGACCCTATCCCAAGGGGTGGTGGCAAGGGAAAGCAAATGCCATCCCCTTCTCTGGAAGAAACCCCAGTGCCCAGCCATGTTCTAAGCCCTCCCCTCCTCCCTGGGCTTATGGTAGCAGGAGTGAAAAGAGAGGAGCACAGCACTGGGACCCGATTGATGGAAACTGGCTTCCCACGAGGAAGTCCTTCTCCACGTGCAGACATGCTCCCCAGTGCCTGTGGCAAGGTGAAGGAAATGCCATACACTGACCTGGAAGAGACCACAGGGCCCAGGCACAGTCTGAGCCCCTCCCTCATCCCGGCGGTTTTGCTAGCAGGAGTTCAACCCCAAGGAACACAGCCCGGAGACCCCCTGGGGCCAAAACGTCTTCCAACTAACAATATACTCTTGCTGTGGAAATCCTATCCCAAGTGGAGGTAGCCAGGTCAACAAAATGCCACACACCCAGGTGGAAGAGACAACATGGCCCAGGCATGGCCTAAGCCCCTCACCTCGTCCCTGTGCTCTGGGGAGCCGGAGGGACCCCCGAGGCCCACGGCCCTGAGGCCCGTTGGGCAGAAAGCCGGCTTCCCACGGAAACATCTTTCCTGAGGTGCAGACCCTATCCCAAGGGCTGGTGGCAAGGGAAAGCAAATGCCATCCCCTTCTCTGGAAGAAACCCCAGTGCCCAGCCATGTTGAAAGTCCTCCCCTCCTCCCTGGGCTTCTGGCAGCAGGAGTGAAAAGAGAGGAGCACAGCACTGGGACCCGTTTGACAGAAACCGGCTTCGCCCGAGGAAGTCCTTCTCCACGTGCAGACATGCTCCCCAGTGCCTGTGGCAAGGTGAAGGAAATGCCATACACTGACCTGGAAGAGACCACAGGGCCCAGGCACAGTCTGAGCCCTTCCCTCATCCCGGTGGTTTTGCTAGCAGGAGTTCAACACCAAGGAACACAGACCGGAGACCCCCTGGGGCCAAAGGGCTTATGACTAACAATATGCTCTTGCTGTGGAAATCCTATCCCAAGTGGAGGTAGCCAGGTCAACAAAATGCCACACACCCTGGTGGAAGAGACAACATGGCCCAGGCATCGCCTAAGCCCCTCACCTCGTCCCTGTGCTCTGGGGAGCCGGACGGACCCCGAAGCACCATGGCCCTGAGGCCCGTTGGGCAGAAAGCCGGTTTCCCACGGAAACAGCTTTCCTGAGGTGCAGACCATATCCCAAGGGCTGATGTCAAGGGAAAGCAAATGCCATCCCCTTATCTGGAAGAAACCACAGTGCCCAGCCATGTTCTAAGCCCTCCCCTCCTCCCTGAGCTTCTAGCAGCAGGAGTGAAAAGAGAGATGCACAGCACTGGGACCCGTTTGACAGAAACCGGCCTCCCACGAGGAAGTCCTTCTCCACGTGCAGACATGCTCCCCATTGCCTGTGGCAAGGTGAAGGAAATGCCATACACTGACCTGGAATAGACCACAGGGCCCAGGCACAGTCTGAGCCCTTCCCTCATCCCGGCGGTTTTGCTAGCAGGAGTTCAACCCCAACGAACACAGCCCGGAGACCCCCTGGGGCCAAAACGTCTTCCAACTAACAATATACTCTTGCTGTGGAAATCCTATCCCAAGTGGGGGTAGCCAGGTCAATAAAATGCCACACACCCAGGTGGAAGAAACAACATGGCCCAGGCATGGTCTAAGCCCCTCACATCGTCCCTGTACTCTGGGGAGCCGGAGGGAACCCCGAGGCCCACAGCCCTGAGGCCCGTTGGGCAGAAAGCCGGCTTCCCACGGAAACAGATTTCCTGAGGTGCAGAACCTATCCCAAGGAGTGGTGGCAAGGGAAAGGAAATGCCATCCCCTTCTCTGGAAGAAACGCCAGTGCCCAGTCATGCTTTAACCCCTCCCCTCCTCCATGGGCTTATGGCAGCAGGAGTGAAAAGAGAGGAGCACAGCACTAGGAGCGTTTGACAGAAACCGGCTTCCCACGAGGAAGTACTTCTCCACGTGCTGACATGCTCCCCAGTGCCTGTGCCAAGGTGAAGGAAATGCCATACACTGACCTGGAAGAGACAACAGGGCCCAGGTACAGTCTGAGACCTACCCTCATCCCGGAGGTTTTGGTAGCAGGAGTTCATCCCCAAGGAACACAGCACGGAGACCCCCTGGGGCCCAAACGGCTTCCGACTAACAATATGCTCTTGATGTGGAAATCCTATCCCAAGTGGGGGTAACCAGGTCAACAAAATGCCACACACCCAGGTGGAAGAAACAACATGGCCCAGGCATGGTCTAAGCCCCTCACCTCGTCCCTGTGCTCTGGGGAGCGGGAGGGACCCCCGAGGCCCACGGTCCTGAGGCCCGTTGGGCAGAAAGCCGGCTTCCCACGGAAACAGCTTTCCTGAGGTGCAGACCGTATCCCAAGGGCTGGTGGCAAAGGAAAGCAAATGCCATCCCCTTCTCTGGAAGAAACCCCAGTGCCCAGCCATGTTGTAAGCCTTCCCCTCCTTCCTGGGCTTCTGGCAGCAGGAGTGAAAAGAGAGGAGCACAGCACTGGGACCCTTTTGACAGAAACCGGCTTCCCACGAGGAAGTCCTTCTCCACGTGCAGACATGCTCCCCAGTGCCTGTGGCAAGCTGAAGGAAATGCCATACACTGACCTGGAAGAGACCACATCGCCCAGGCACAGTCTGAGCCCTTCCCTCATCCCGGTGGTTTTGCTAGCAGTAGTTCAACCCCAAGAACACAGCCCGGAGACCCCCTGGGGCCAAAACAGCTTCCCACTAACAATATGCTATTGCTGTGGAAATCCTATCCCAAGTGGGGGTAACCAGGTCAACAAAATGCCACACACCCAGGTGGAAGAAACAACATGGCCCAGGCATGGTCTAAGCCCCTCACCTCGTCCCTGTGCTCTGGGGAGCCGGAGGGACCCCCGAGGCCCACGGCCCTGAGGCCCGTTGGGCAGGAAGCCGGCCTCCCACGGAAACAGCTTTCCTGAGATTCAGACCCTCTCCCAAGGGCTGGTAGCAAGAGAAAGCAAATGCCATGCCCTTCTCTGGAAGAAACTCCAGTTCCCAGCCATGTTGTAAGCCCTCCCCTCCTCCCTGGGCTTCAGGCAGGAGGAGTGAAAAGAGAGGAGCACAGCACTGGGACCCTTTTGACAGAAACCGGCTTCCCACGAGGAAGTCCTTCTCCACGTGCAGACATGCTCCCCAGTGCCTGTGGCAAGGTGAAGGAAATGCCATACACTGACCTGGAAGAGACCACAGGGCCCAGGCACAGTCTGAGACCTACCCTCATCCCGGAGGTTTTGGTAGCAGGAGTTCATCCCCAAGAACACAGCCCAGAGACCCCCTGGGGCCAAAACAGCTTCTGACTAACAATGTGCTATTGCTGTGGAAATCCTATCCCAAGTGGAGGTAGCCAGGTCAACAAAATGCCACACACCCTGGTGGAAGAGACAACATGGCCCAGGCATGGCCTAAGCCCCTCACCTCGTCCCTGTGCTCTGGGGAGCCGGAGGGACCCCCGAGGCCCACGGCCCTGAGGCCCGTTGGGCAGAAACCCGGCTTCCCACGGAAACAGCTTTCCTGAGGTGCAGACCCTATCCCAAGGGCTGGTGGCAAGGGAAAGCAAATGCCATCCCCTTCTCTGGAAGAAACCCCAGTGCCCAGCCATGTTGAAAGTCCTCCCCTCCTCCCTGGGCTTCTGGCAGCAGGAGTGAAAAGAGAGGAGCACAGCACTGGGACCCGTTTGACAGAAACCGGCTTCCCACGCGGAAGTCCTTCTCCACGTGCAGACATGCTCCCCAGTGCCTGTGGCAAGGTGAAGGAAATGCCATACACTGACCTGGAAGAGACCACAGGGCCCAGGCACAGTCTGAACCCTTCCCTCATCCCGGTGGTTTTGCTAGCAGGAGTTCAACCCCAAGGAACACAGACCGGAGACGCCCTGGGGCCCAAACGGCTTCCGACTAACAATATGCTCTTGCTGTGGAAATCCTATCCCAAGTGGAGGTAGCCAGGTCAACAAAATGCCACACAACCAAGTGGAAGAAACAACATGGCCCAGGCATGGTCTAAGCCCCTCACCTCGTCCCTGTGCTTTGTGGAGCCGGAGGGACCCCCGAGGCACACGGCCCGGAGGCCCGTTGGGCAGAAAGCCGGCTTCCCACGGAAACAGCTTTCCTGAGGTGCAGACCCTATTCCAAGGGCTGGTGGCAAGGGAAAGCAAATGCCATCCCCTTCTCTGGAAGAAACCCCAGTGCCCAGCCATGTTGAAAGTCCTCCCCTCCTCCCTGGGCTTCTGGCAGCAGGAGTGAAAAGAGAGGAGCACAGCCCTGGGACACGTTTGACAGAAACCGGCTTCCCACGAGGAAGTCCTTCTCCACGTGCAGACATGCTCCCCAGTGCCTGTGGCAAGGTGAAGGAAATGCCATACACTGACCTGGAAGAGACCACAGGGCCCAGGCACAGTCTGAGCCCTTCCCTCATCCCGGCGGTTTTGCTAGCAGGAGTTCAACCCCAACGAACACAGCCCGGAGACCCCCTGGGGCCAAAACGTCTTCCAACTAACAATATACTCTTGCTGTGGAAATCCTATCCCAAGTGGGGGTAGCCAGGTCAATAAAATGCCACACACCCAGGTGGAAGAAACAACATGGCCCAGGCATGGTCTAAGCCCGTCACCTCGTCCCTGTGCTCTGGGGAGCCGGAGGGAACCCCGAGGGCCACGGCCCTGAAGCCCGTTGGGCAGGAAGCCGGCCTCCCACGGAAACAGCTTTCCTGAGGTGCAGACCCTCTCCCAAGGGCTGGTGGCAAGGGAAAGCAAATGCCATCCCCTTCTCTGGAAGAAACCCCAGTGCCCAGCCATGTTCTAAGCCCTCCCCTCCTCCCTGGGCTTATGGTAGCAGGAGTGAAAAGAGAGGAGCACAGCACAGGGACCCGTTTGACAGAAACCGGCTTCCCACGAGTTAGTCATTCTCCACGTGCAGACATTCTCCCCAGTGCCTGTGGCAAGGTGAAGGAAATGCCATACACTGACCTGGAAGAGACCACAGGGCCCAGGCACAGTCTGAACCCTTCCCTCATCCCGGCGGTTTTGCTAGCAGGAGTTCAACCCCAAGGAACACAGACCGGAGACCCCCTGGGGCCCAAACGGCTTCGGACTAACAATATGCTCTTGCTGTGGAAATCCTATCCCAAGTGGGGGTAGCCAGGTCAACAAAATGCCACACAACCAAGTGGAAGAAACAACATGGCCCAGGCATGGTCTAAGCCCCTCACCTCGTCCCTGTGCTTTGGGGAGCCGGAGGGACCCCCGAGGCACAGGGCCCGGAGGCCCGTTGGGCAGAAAGCCGGCTTCCCACGGAAACAGCTTTCCTGAGGTGCAGTCCCTATCCCAAGGGGTGGTGGCAAGGGAAAGCAAATGCCATCCCCTTCTCTGGAAGAAACTCCATCGCCCAGCCATGTTGTAAGCTCTCCCCTCCTCCCTGGGCTTCTGGCAGCAGGAGTGAAAAGAGAGGGGCACAGCACGGGGACCCGTTTGACAGAAACCGGCTTCCCACGAGGAAGTCCTTCTCCACGTGCAGACATGCTCCCCAGTGCCTGTGGCAAGGTGAAGGAAATGCCATACACTGACCTGGAAGAGACCACAGGGCCCAGGCACAGTCTGAGCCCTTCTCTCATCCCGGCGGTTTTGCTAGCAGGAGTTCAACCCCCAAAACACAGCCCTGAGACCCCCTGGGGC
The DNA here is from genome assembly GCF_024610735.1 of Ursus americanus. Taxonomy (NCBI): domain Eukaryota; kingdom Metazoa; phylum Chordata; class Mammalia; order Carnivora; family Ursidae; genus Ursus; species Ursus americanus. Next base: position 2,416,783 of record NW_028273633.1, read on the forward strand.
CAAAACGGCTTCCGACTAACAATATGCTCTTGCTGTGGAAATCCTATCCCAAGTGGGGGTAGCCAGGTCAACAAAATGCCACACACCCAGGTGAAAGAGACAACATGGCCCAGGCATGGTCTAAGCCCCTCACCTCGTCCCTGTTCTCTGGGGAGCCGGAGGGACCCCCGAGGAACACGGCCCTGAGGCCCGTTGGGCAGAAACCCGGCTTCCCACGAAAACAGCTCTCCTGAGGTGCAGAACCTATCCCAAGGGCTGGTGGCAAGGGAAAGCAAATGCCATCCCCTTCTCTGGAAGAAACCCAGGTACCCAGCCATGTTGTAAGCCCTCCCCTCCTCCCTGGGCTTCTGGCTGTAGGAGTGAAAAGAGAGGAGCACAGCACTGGGACCCCTTTGACAGAAACCGGCCTCCCACGAGGAAGTCCTTCTCCACGTGCAGAAATGCTCCCCAGTGCCTGTGGCAAGGTGAAGGAAATGCCATACAGTGACCTGGAAGAGACCACAGGGCCCAGACACAGTCTGAGACCTTGCCTCATCCTGGCGGTTTTGCTAGCAGAAGTTCAACCCCAAGAATACAGCCCGGAGACCCCCTGGGGCCCAAACTGCTTCCGACTAACAATATGCTCTTGTTGTGGAAATCCTATCCCAAGTGGGGGTAGCCAGGTCAACAAAATGCCACACAACCAAGTGGAAGAAACAACATGGCCCAGGCATGGTCTAAGCCCCTCACCTCGTCCCTGTGGTCTGGAGAGCCGGAGGGACCCAGAGGCCCACGGCCCTGAGGCCCGTTGGGCAGAAAGCCGGCTTCCCACAGAAACAGCTTTCCTGAGGGGCAGACCCTATCCCAAGGGCTGGTGGCAAGGGAAAGCAAATGCCACCCCTTCTCTGGAAGAAACCCCAGTGCCCAGCCATGTTGAAAGTCCTCCCCTCCTCCCTGGGCTTCTGGCAGCAGGAGTGAAAAGAGAGGAGCACAGCACTGGGACCTGTTTGACAGGAACCGGCTTCCCATGAGGAAGTCCTTCTCCACGTGCAGACATGCTCCCCAGTGCCTGTGGCAAGGTGAAGGAAATGCCAATCACTGACCTGGAAGAGACCACAGGGCCCAGGCACAGTCTGAGCCCTTCCCTCATCCCGGCGGTTTTGCTAGCAGGAGTTCAACCCCAAGAACACAGCCCTGAGACCCCCTGGGGCCAAAACAGCTTCCGACTAACAATATGCTATTGCTGTGGAAATCCTATCCCAAGTGGGGGTAACCAGGTCAACAAAATGCCACACACCCAGGTGGAAGAAACAACATGGCCTAGGCATGGTCTAAGCCCCTCACCTTGTCCCTGTGCTCTGGGGAGCCAGAGGGACCCCGACGCCCACGGCCCTGAGGCCCGTTGGGCAGAAATCCGGCTTTCCACGGAAACAGTTTCCTGAGGTGCAGACCCTATACCAAGGGCTGGTGGCAAGGGAAAGCAAATGCCATCCCCTTCTCTGGAAGAAACCCCAGTGCCCAGCCATGTTGAAAGTCCTCCCCTCCTCCCTGGGCTTCTGGCAGCAGGAGTGAAAAGAGAGGAGCACAGCACTGGGACCCGTTTGACAGAAACCGGCTTCCCACGAGGAAGTCCTTCTCCACGTGCAGACATGCTCCCCAGTGCCTGTGGCAAGGTGAAGGAAATGCCATACACTGACCTGGAAGAGACCACAGGGCCCAGGCACAGTCTGAGCCCTTCCCTCATCCCCACGGTTTTGCTAGCAGGAGTTTAACCCCAACGAACACAACCCGGAGACCCCCTGGGGCCCAAACGGCTTTCGATGAACAATATGCTCTTGCTGTGGAAAACCTACCCCAAGTGGGGTAGCCAGGTCAACAAACTGCTAAACACCCAGGTGGAAGAAACAATATGGCCCTGGCATGGTCTAAGCCCCTCACCTCGTCCCTGTGCTTTGGGGAGCCGGAGGGACCCCCGAGGCCCACGGCCCTGAGGCCCGTTGGGCAGAAAGCCGGCTTCCCACGGAAACAGTTTCCTGAGGTGCAGACCCTATACCAAGGGCTGGTGGCAAGGGAAAGCAAATGCCATCCCCTTCTCTGGAAGAAACCCCAGTGCCCAGCCATGTTCTAAGCCCTCCCCTCCTCCCTGGGCTTCTGGCAGCAGGAATGAAAAGAGAGGAGCACAGCACTGGGACCCCTTTGACAGAAACCGGCCTCCCACGAGGAAGTCCTTCTCCACGTGCAGACATGCTCCCCAGTGCCTGTGGCAAGGTGAAGGAAATGCCATACACTGACCTGGAAGAGACCACAGGGCCCAGGCACAGTCTGAGCCCTTCCCTCATCCCGGCGGTATTGCTAGCAGGAGTTCAACCCCAAGAACACAGCCCGGAGACCCCCTGGGGCCAAAACAGCTTCCGACTAACAATATGCTATTGCTGTGGAAATCCTATCCCAAGTGGGGGTAACCAGGTCAACAAAATGCCACACACCCAGGTGGAAGAAACAACATGGCCTGGGCATGGTCTAAGCCCCTCACCTTGTCCCTGTGCTCTGGGGAGCCAGAGGGACCCCCGACGCCCACGGCCCTGAGGCCCGTTGGGAAGAAATCCGGCTTCCCACGGAAAGAGTTTCCTGAGGTGCAGACCCTATACCAAGGGCTGGTGGCAAGGGAAAGCAAATGCCATCCCCTTCTCTGGAAGAAACCCCAGTGCCCAGCCATGTTGAAAGTCCTCCCCTCCTCCCTGGGCTTCTGGCAGCAGGAGTGAAAAGAGAGGAGCACAGCACTGGGACCCGTTTGACAGAAACCGGCTTCCCACGAGGAAGTCCTTCTCCACGTGCAGACATGCTCCCCAGTGCCTGTGGCAAGCTGAAGGAAATGCCATACACTGACCTGGAAGAGACCACAGGGCCCAGGCACAGTCTGAGCCCTTCCCTCATCCCGGTGGTTTTGCTAGCAGGAGTTCAACCCCAAGAACACAGCCCGGAGACCCCCTGGGGCCAAAACAGCTTCCCACTAACAATATGCTATTGCTGTGGAAATCCTATCCCAAGTGGGGGTAACCAGGTCAACAAAATGCCACACACCCAGGTGGAAGAAACAACATGGCCCAGGTATGGTCTAAGCCCCTCACCTCGTCCCTGTGCTCTGGGGAGCCGGAGGGACCCCCGAGGCCCACGGCCCTGAGGCCCGTTGGGCAGGAAGCCGGCCTCCCACGGAAACAGCTTTCCTGAGATTCAGACCCTCTCCCAAGGGCTGGTAGCAAGAGAAAGCAAATGCCATGCCCTTCTCTGGAAGAAACTCCAGTTCCCAGCCATGTTGTAAGCCCTCCCCTCCTCCCTGGGCTTCAGGCAGGAGGAGTGAAAAGAGAGGAGCACAGCACTGGGACCCTTTTGACAGAAACCGATTTCCCACGAGGAAGTCCTTCTCCACGTGCAGACATGCTCCCCAGTGCCTGTGGCAAGGTGAAGGAAATGCCATACACTGACCTGGAAGAGACCACAGGGCCCAGGCACAGTCTGAGACCTACCCTCATCCCGGAGGTTTTGGTAGCAGGAGTTCATCCCCAAGAACACAGCCCAGAGACCCCCTGGGGCCAAAACAGCTTCTGACTAACAATGTGCTACTGCTGTGGAAATCCTATCCCAAGTGGAGGTAGCCAGGTCAACAAAATGCCACACACCCTGGTGGAAGAGACAACATGGCCCAGGCATGGCCTAAGCCCCTCACCTCGTCCCTGTGCTCTGGGGAGCCGGAGGGACCCCCGAGGCCCACGGCCCTGAGGCCCGTTGGGCAGAAACCCGGCTTCCCACGGAAACAGTTTCCTGAGGTGCAGACCCTATCCCAAGGGGTGGTGGCAAGGGAAAGCAAATGCCATCCCCTTCTCTGGAAGCAACCCCAGTGCCCAGCCATGTTGAAAGTCCTCCCCTCCTCCCAGGGCTTCTGGCAGCAGGAGTGAAAAGAGAGGAGCACAGCACTGGGACCCGTTTGACAGAAACCGGCTTCCCACGCGGAAGTCCTTCTCCACGTGCAGACATGCTCCCCAGTGCCTGTGGCAAGGTGAAGGAAATGCCATACACTGACCTGGAAGAGACCACAGGGCCCAGGCACAGTCTGAACCCTTCCCTCATCCCGGCGGTTTTGCTAGCAGGAGTTCAACCCCAAGGAACACAGACCGGAGACGCCCTGGGGCCCAAACGGCTTCCGACTAACAATATGCTCTTGCTGTGGAAATCCTATCCCAAGTGGAGGTAGCCAGGTCAACAAAATGCCACACAACCAAGTGGAAGAAACAACATGGCCCAGGCATGGTCTAAGCCCGTCACCTCGTCCCTGTGCTTTGTGGAGCCGGAGGGACCCCCGAGGAACACGGCCCGGAGGCCCGTTGGGCAGAAAGCCGGCTTCCCACGGAAACAGCTTTCCTGAGGTGCAGACCCTATTCCAAGGGCTGGTGGCAAGGGAAAGCAAATGCCATCCCCTTCTCTGGAAGAAACCCCAGTGCCCAGCCATGTTGAAAGTCCTCCCCTCCTCCCTGGGCTTCTGGCAGCAGGAGTGAAAAGAGAGGAGCACAGCCCTGGGACCCGTTTGACAGAAACCGGCTTCCCACGAGGAAGTCCTTCTCCACGTGCAGACATGCTCCCCAGTGCCTGTGGCAAGGTGAAGGAAATGCCATACACTGACCTGGAAGAGACCACAGGGCCCAGGCACAGTCTGAGCCCTTCCGTCATCCCGGCGGTTTTGCTAGCAGGAGTTCAACCCCAACGAACACAGCCCGGAGACCCCCTGGGGCCAAAACGTCTTCCAACTAACAATATACTCTTGCTGTGGAAATCCTATCCCAAGTGGGGGTAGCCAGGTCAATAAAATGCCACACACCCAGGTGGAAGAAACAACATGGCCCAGGCATGGTCTAAGCCCGTCACCTCGTCCCTGTGCTCTGGGGAGCCGGAGGGAACCCCGAGGCACACGGTCCTGAGGCCCGTTGGGCAGAAAGCCGGCTTCCCACGGAAACAGCTTTCCTGAGGTGCAGACCGTATCCCAAGGGCTGGTGGCAAGGGAAAGCAAATGCCATCCCCTTCTCTGGAAGAAACCCCAGTGCCCAGCCATGTTCTAAGCCCTCCCCTCCTCCCTGGGCTTATGGTAGCAGGAGTGAAAAGAGAGGAGCACAGCACAGGGACCCGTTTGACAGAAACCGGCTTCCCACGAGTTAGTCATTCTCCACGTGCAGACATTCTCCCCAGTGCCTGTGGCAAGGTGAAGGAAATGCCATACACTGACCTGGAAGAGACCACAGGGCCCAGGCACAGTCTGAGCCCTTCCCTCATCCCGGCGGTTTTGCTAGCAGGAGTTCAACCCCAAGGAACAGAGAAGGAGACCCCCTGGGGCCCAAACGGCTTCGGACTAACAATATGCTCTTGCTGTGGAAATCCTATCCCAAGTGGAGGTAGCCAGGTCAACAAAATGCCACACACCCTGGTGGAAGAGACAACATGGCCCAGGCATCGCCTAAGCCCCTCACCTCGTCCCTGTGCTCTGGGGAGCCGGACGGACCCCGAAGCACCATGGCCCTGAGGCCCGTTGGGCAGAAAGCCGGTTTCCCACGGAAACAGCTTTCCTGAGGTGCAGACCGTATCCCAAGGGCTGATGTCAAGGGAAAGCAAATGCCATCCCCTTCTCTGGAAGTAACCCCAGTGCCCAGCCATGTTCTAAGCCCTCCCCTCCTCCCTGAGCTTCTGGCAGCAGGAGTGAAAAGAGAGATGCACCGCACTGGGACCCGTTTGACAGAAACCGGCCTCCCACGAGGAAGTCCTTCTCCACGTGCAGACATGCTCCCCATTGCCTGTGGCAAGGTGAAGGAAATGCCATACACTGACCTGGAATAGACCACAGGGCCCAGGCACAGTCTGAGCCCTTCCCTCATCCCGGCGGTTTTGCTAGCAGGAGTTCAACCCCAACGAACACAGCCCGGAGACCCCCTGGGGCCAAAACGTCTTCCAACTAACAATATACTCTTGCTGTGGAAATCCTATCCCAAGTGGGGGTAGCCAGGTCAATAAAATGCCACACACCCAGGTGGAAGAAACAACATGGCCCAGGCATGGTCTAAGCCCCTCACATCGTCCCTGTACTCTGGGGAGCCGGAGGGAACCCCGAGGCCCACAGCCCTGAGGCCCGTTGGGCAGAAAGCCGGCTTCCCACGGAAACAGATTTCCTGAGGTGCAGAACCTATCCCAAGGAGTGGTGGCAAGGGAAAGGAAATGCCATCCCCTTCTCTGGAAGAAACGCCAGTGCCCAGTCATGCTTTAACCCCTCCCCTCCTCCATGGGCTTATGGCAGCAGGAGTGAAAAGAGAGGAGCACAGCACTAGGAGCGTTTGACAGAAACCGGCTTCCCACGAGGAAGTACTTCTCCACGTGCTGACATGCTCCCCAGTGCCTGTGCCAAGGTGAAGGAAATGCCATACACTGACCTGGAAGAGACAACAGGGCCCAGGTACAGTCTGAGACCTACCCTCATCCCGGAGGTTTTGGTAGCAGGAGTTCATCCCCAAGGAACACAGCACGGAGACCCCCTGGGGCCCAAACGGCTTCCGACTAACAATATGCTCTTGATGTGGAAATCCTATCCCAAGTGGGGGTAACCAGGTCAACAAAATGCCACACACCCAGGTGGAAGAAACAACATGGCCCAGGCATGGTCTAAGCCCCTCACCTCGTCCCTGTGCTCTGGGGAGCGGGAGGGACCCCCGAGGCCCACGGTCCTGAGGCCCGTTGGGCAGAAAGCCGGCTTCCCACGGAAACAGCTTTCCTGAGGTGCAGACCGTATCCCAAGGGCTGGTGGCAAAGGAAAGCAAATGCCATCCCCTTCTCTGGAAGAAACCCCAGTGCCCAGCCATGTTGTAAGCCTTCCCCTCCTTCCTGGGCTTCTGGCAGCAGGAGTGAAAAGAGAGGAGCACAGCACTGGGACCCTTTTGACAGAAACCGGCTTCCCACGAGGAAGTCCTTCTCCACGTGCAGACATGCTCCCCAGTGCCTGTTGCAAGCTGAAGGAAATGCCATACACTGACCTGGAAGAGACCACATCGCCCAGGCACAGTCTGAGCCCTTCCCTCATCCCGGTGGTTTTGCTAGCAGTAGTTCAACCCCAAGAACACAGCCCGGAGACCCCCTGGGGCCAAAACAGCTTCCCACTAACAATATGCTATTGCTGTGGAAATCCTATCCCAAGTGGGGGTAACCAGGTCAACAAAATGCCACACACCCAGGTGGAAGAAACAACATGGCCCAGGCATGGTCTAAGCCCCTCACCTCGTCCCTGTGCTCTGGGGAGCCGGAGGGACCCCCGAGGCCCACGGCCCTGAGGCCCGTTGGGCAGGAAGCCGGCCTCCCACGGAAACAGCTTTCCTGAGATTCAGACCCTCTCCCAAGGGCTGGTAGCAAGAGAAAGCAAATGCCATGCCCTTCTCTGGAAGAAACTCCAGTTCCCAGCCATGTTGTAAGCCCTCCCCTCCTCCCTGGGCTTCAGGCAGGAGGAGTGAAAAGAGAGGAGCACAGCACTGGGACCCTTTTGACAGAAACCGGCTTCCCACGAGGAAGTCCTTCTCCACGTGCAGACATGCTCCCCAGTGCCTGTGGCAAGGTGAAGGAAATGCCATACACTGACCTGGAAGAGACCACAGGGCCCAGGCACAGTCTGAGACCTACCCTCATCCCGGAGGTTTTGGTAGCAGGAGTTCATCCCCAAGAACACAGCCCAGAGACCCCCTGGGGTCAAAACAGCTTCTGACTAACAATGTGCTATTGCTGTGGAAATCCTATCCCAAGTGGAGGTAGCCAGGTCAACAAAATGCCACACACCCTGGTGGAAGAGACAACATGGCCCAGGCATGGCCTAAGCCCCTCACCTCGTCCCTGTGCTCTGGGGAGCCGGAGGGACCCCCGAGGCCCACGGCCCTGAGGCCCGTTGGGCAGAAACCCGGCTTCCCACGGAAACAGCTTTCCTGAGGTGCAGACCCTATCCCAAGGGCTGGTGGCAAGGGAAAGCAAATGCCATCCCCTTCTCTGGAAGAAACCCCAGTGCCCAGCCATGTTGAAAGTCCTCCCCTCCTCCCTGGGCTTCTGGCAGCAGGAGTGAAAAGAGAGGAGCACAGCACTGGGACCCGTTTGACAGAAACCGGCTTCCCACGCGGAAGTCCTTCTCCACGTGCAGACATGCTCCCCAGTGCCTGTGGCAAGGTGAAGGAAATGCCATACACTGACCTGGAAGAGACCACAGGGCCCAGGCACAGTCTGAACCCTTCCCTCATCCCGGCGGTTTTGCTAGCAGGAGTTCAACCCCAAGGAACACAGACCGGAGACGCCCTGGGGCCCAAACGGCTTCCGACTAACAATATGCTCTTGCTGTGGAAATCCTATCCCAAGTGGAGGTAGCCAGGTCAACAAAATGCCACACAACCAAGTGGAACAAACAACATGGCCCAGGCATGGTCTAAGCCCCTCACCTCGTCCCTGTGCTTTGTGGAGCAGAGGGACCCCCGAGGCACACGGCCCGGAGGCCCGTTGGGCAGAAAGCCGGCTTCCCACGGAAACAGCTTTCCTGAGGTGCAGACCCTATTCCAAGGGCTGGTGGCAAGGGAAAGCAAATGCCATCCCCTTCTCTGGAAGAAACCCCAGTGCCCAGCTATGTTGAAAGTCCTCCCCTCCTCCCTGGGCTTCTGGCAGCAGGAGTGAAAAGAGAGGAGCACAGCACTGGGACCCGTTTGACAGGAACCGGCTTCCCATGGGGAAGTCCTTCTCCACGTGCAGACATGCTCCCCAGTGCCTGTGGCAAGGTGAAGGAAATGCCATACACTGACCTGGAAGAGACCACAGGGCCAAGGCACAGTCTGAGCCCTTCCCTCATCCCCACGGTTTTGCTAGCAGGAGTTCAACCCCAAGAACACAGCCCGGAGACCCCCTGGGTCCAAAACAGCTTCCGACTAACAATATGCTATTGCTGTGGAAATCCTATCCCAAGTGGAGATAGCCAGGTCAACAAAATGCCACACACCCAGGTGGAAGAGACAACATGGCCCAGGCATGGCCTAAGCCCCTCACCTCGTCCCTGTGCTCTGGGGAGCCGGAGGGACCCCCTAGGCCCACGGCCTGAGGCCCGTTGGGCAGAAAGCCGGCTTCCCACGGAAACAGCTTTCCTGAGGTGCAGACCCTATCCCAAGGGCTGGTGGCAAGGGAAAGCAAATGCCATCCCCTTCTCTGGAAGAAACCCCAGTGCCCAGCCATGTTGAAAGTCCTCCCCTCCTCCCTGGGCTTCTGGCAGCAGGAGTGAAAAGATAGGAGCACAGCACTGGGACCCGTTTGACAGAAACCGGCTTCCCACGAGGAAGTCCTTCTCCACGTGCAGACATGCTCCCCAGTGCCTGTGGCAAGGTGAAGGAAATGCCATACACTGACCTGGAAGAGACCACAGGGCCCAGGCACAGTCTGAGCCCTTCCCTCATCCCGGTGGTTTTGCTAGCAGGAGTTCAACACCAAGGAACACAGCCCGGAGACCCCCTGGGGCCAAAACGGCTTCCGACTAACAATATGCTCTTGCTGTGGAAATCCTATCCCAAGTGGAGGTAGCCAGGTCAACAAAATGCCACACACCCAGGTGGAAGAGACAATATGGCCCAGGCATGGCCTAAGCCCCTCACCTCGTCCCTGTGCTCTGGGGAGCTGGAGTGACCCCGAGGCCAACGGCCCTGAGGCCCGTTGGCAGGAAGCCGGCTTCCCACGGAAACAGCTTTCCTGAGTTGCAGACCCTATCCCAAGGGCTGGAGGCAAGGGAAAACAAATGCCATCCACTTCTCTGGAAGAAACCCCAGTGCCCAGCCATGTTCTAAGCCCTCCCCTCCTCCCTGGGCTTCTGGCAGCTGGAGTGAAAAGAGAGGAGCACAGCACTGGGACCCGGTTGACAGAAACAGGCTTCCCACGAGGAAGTCATTCTCCACGTGCAGACATGCTCCCCAGTGCCTGTGGCAAGGTGAAGGAAATGCCATACACTGACCTGGAAGAGACCACAGGGCCCAGGCACAGTCTGAGACCTACCCTCATCCCGGAGGTTTTGGTAGCAGGAGTTCATCCCCAAGGAACACAGCACGGAGACCCCCTGGGGCCCAAACGGCTTCCGACTAACAATATGCTCTTGCTGTGGAAATCCTATCCCAAGTGGGGGTAACCAGGTCAACAAAATGCCACACACCCAGGTGGAAGAAACAACATGGCCCAGGCATGGTCTAAGCCCCTCACCTCGTCCCTGTGCTCTGGGGAGCCGGAGGGACCCCCGAGGCCCACGGTCCTGAGGCCCGTTGGGCAGAAAGCCGGCTTCCCACGGAAACAGCTTTCCTGAGGTGCAGACCGTATCCCAAGGGCTGGTGGCAAGGGAAAGCAAATGCCATCCCCTTCAAATGCCATCCCCCAGTTCCCAGCCATGTTGTAAGCCTTCCCCTCCTTCCTGGGTTTCTGGCAGCAGGAGTGAAAAGAGAGGAGCACAGCACTGGGACCCTTTTGACAGAAACCGGCTTCCCACGAGGAAGTCCTTCTCCACGTGCAGACATGCTCCCCAGTGCCTGTGGCAAGCTGAAGGGAATGCCATACACTGACCTGGAAGAGACCACATCGCCCAGGCACAGTCTGAGCCCTTCCCTCATCCCGGCGGTTTTGCTAGCAGGAGTTCAACCCCAAGAACACAGCCCGGAGACCCCCTGGGGCCAAAACAGCTTCTGACTAACAATGTGCTATTGCTGTGGAAATCCTATCCCAAGTGGAGGTAGCCAGGTCAACAAAATGCCACACACCCTGGTGGAAGAGACAACATGGCCCAGGCATGGCCTAAGCCCCTCACCTCGTCCCTGTGCTCTGGGGAGCCGGAGGGACCCCCGAGGCCCACGGCCCTGAGGCCCGTTGGGCAGAAAGCCGGCTTCCAACGGAAACAGCTTTCCTGAGGTGCAGACCCTATCCCAAGGGCTGGTGGCAAGGGAAAGCAAATGCCATCCCCTTCTCTGGAAGAAACCCCAGTGCCCAGCCATGTTGAAAGTCCTCCCCTCCTCCCTGGGCTTCTGGCAGCAGGAGTGAAAAGAGAGGAGCACAGCACTGGGACCCGTTTGACAGAAACCGGCTTCCCACGAGGAAGTCCTTCTCCACGTGCAGACATGCTCCCCATTGCCTGTGGCAAGGTGAAGGAAATGCCATACACTGACCTGGAAGAGACCACAGGGCCCAGGCACAGTCTGAACCCTTCCCTCATCCCGGCGGTTTTGCTAGCAGGAGTTCAACCCCAAGGAACACAGACCGGAGACGCCCTGGGGCCCAAACGGCTTCCGACTAACAATATGCTCTTGCTGTGGAAATCCTATCCCAAGTGGAGGTAGCCAGGTCAACAAAATGCCACACAACCAAGTGTAAGAAACAACATGGCCCAGGCATGGTCTAAGCCCCTCACCTCGTCCCTGTGCTTTGGGGAGCCGGAGGGACCCCCGAGGCACACGGCCCGGAGGCCCGTTGGGCAGAAAGCCGGCTTCCCACGGAAACAGCTTTCCTGAGGTGCAGACCCTATTCCAAGGGCTGGTGGCAAGGGAAAGCAAATGCCATCCCCTTCTCTGGAAGAAACCCCAGTGCCCAGCCATGTTGAAAGTCTTCCCCTCCTCCCTGGGCTTCTGGCAGCAGGAGTGAAAAGAGAGGAGCACAGCACTGGGACCCGTTTGACAGAAACCGGCCTCCCACGAGGAAGTCCTTCTCCACGTGCAGACATGCTCCCCAGTGCCTGTGGCAAGGTGAAGGAAATGCCATACACTGACCTGGAAGAGACCACAGGGCCCAGGCACAGTCTTAGCCCATCCCTCATCCCGGTGGTTTTGCTAGCAGGAGTTCAACACCAAGGAACACAGACCGGAGACCCCCTGGGGCCAAAGGGCTTATGACTAACAATATGCTCTTGCTGTGGAAATCCTATCCCAAGTGGAGGTAGCCAGGTCAACAAAATGCCACACACCTTGGTGGAAGAGACAACATGGCCCAGGCATGGCCTAAGCCCCTCACCTCGTCCCTGTGCTCTGGGGAGCCGGAGGGACCCCCTAGGCCCACGGCCCTGAGGCCCGTTGGGCAGAAAGCCGGCTTCCCACGGAAACAGCTTTCCTGAGGTGCAGACCCTATCCCAAGGGCTGGTGGCAAGGGAAAGCAAATGCCATCCCCTTCTCTGGAAGAAACCCCAGTGCCCAGCCATGTTGAAAGTCCTCCCCTCCTCCCTGGGCTTCTGGCAGCAGGAGTGAAAAGATAGGAGCACAGCACTGGGACCCGTTTGACAGAAACCGGCTTCCCACGAGGAAGTCCTTCTCCACGTGCAGACATGCTCCCCAGTGCCTGTGGCAAGGTGAAGGAAATGCCATACACTGACCTGGAAGAGACCACAGGGCCCAGGCACAGTCTGAGCCCTTCCCTCATCCCGGTGGTTTTGCTAGCAGGAGTTCAACACCAAGGAACACAGACCGGAGACCCCCTGGGGCCAAAACGGCTTCCGACTAACAATATGCTCTTGCTGTGGAAATCCTATCCCAAGTGGAGGTAGCCAGGTCAACAAAATGCCACACACCCAGGTGGAAGAGACAATATGGCCCAGGCATGGCCTAAGCCCCTCACCTCGTCCCTGTGCTCTGGGGAGCCGGAGTGACCCCGAGGCCAACGGCCCTGAGGCCCGTTGGCAGGAAGCCGGCTTCCCACGGAAACAGCTTTCCTGAGTTGCAGACCCTATCCCAAGGGCTGGAGGCAAGGGAAAACAAATGCCATCCACTTCTCTGGAAGAAACCCCAGTGCCCAGCCATGTTCTAAGCCCTCCCCTCCTCCCTGGGCTTCTGGCAGCTGGAGTGAAAAGAGAGGAGCACAGCACTGGGACCCGGTTGACAGAAACCGGCTTCCCACGAGGAAGTCATTCTCCACGTGCAGACATGCTCCCCAGTGCCTGTAGCAAGGTGAAGGAAATGCCATACACTGACCTGGAAGAGACGACAGGGCCCAGGCACAGTCTGAGCCCTTCCCTCATCCCGGCGGTTTTGCTAGCAAGAGTTCAACCGCAAGGAACACAGTCCGGAGACCCCCTGGGGCCCAAACGGCTTCCGACGAACAATATGTTCTTGCTGTGGAAATCTAAACCCAAGTGGGGGTAGCCAGGTCAACAAAATGCCACACACCGAGGTGGAAGAAACAACATGGCCCAGGCATGGTCTAAGCCCCTCACCTCGTCCCTGTGCTCTGGGGAGCCGGAGGGACCCCCGAGGCATAAGGTCCGGAGGCCCGTTGGGCAGAAAGCCGGCTTCCCACGGAAACAGCTTTCCTGAGGTGCAGACCCTATCCCAAGGGGTGGTGGCAAGGGAAAGCAAATGCCATCCCCTTCTCTGGAAGAAACCCCATTGCCCAGCCATGTTGTAAGCTCTCCCCTCCTCCCTGGGCTTCTGGCAGCAGGAGTGAAAAGAGAGGGGCACAGCACGGGGACCCGTTTGACAGAAACCGGCTTCCCACGAGGAAGTCCTGCTCCACGTGCAGACATGCTCCCCAGTGCCTGTGGCAAGGTGAAGGAAATGCCATACACTGACCTGGAAGAGACCACAGGGCCCAGGCACAGTCTGAGCCCTTCCCTCATCCCGGTGGTTTTGCTAGCAGGAGTTCAACACCAAGGAACACAGACCGGAGACCCCCTGGGGCCAAAGGGCTTATGACTAACAATATGCTCTTGCTGTGGAAATCTAAACCCAAGTGGGGGTAGCCAGGTCAACAAAATGCCACACACCGAGGTGGAAGAAACAACATGGCCCAGGCATGGTCTAAGCCCCTCACCTCGTCCCTGTGCTCTGGGGAGCCGGAGGGACCCCCGAGGCATACGGCCCGGAGGCCCGTTGGGCAGAAAGCCGGCTTCCCACGGAAACAGCTTTCCTGAGGTGCAGACCCTATCCCAAGGGGTGGTGGCAAGGGAAAGCAAATGCCATCCCCTTCTCTCGAAGAAACCCCATTGCCCAGCCATGTTGTAAGCTCTCCCCTCCTCCATGGGCTTCTGGCAGCAGGAATGAAAAGAGAGGGGCACAGCACGGGGACCCGTTTGACAGAAACCGGCCTCCCACGAGGAAGTCCTTCTCCACGTGCAGACATGCTCCCCAGTGCCTGTGGCAAGGTGAAGGAAATGCCATACACTGACCTGGAAGAGACCACAGGGCCCAGGCACAGTCTTAGCCCATCCCTCATCCCGGTGGTTTTGCTAGCAGGAGTTCAACACCAAGGAACACAGACCGGAGACCCCCTGGGGCCAAAGGGCTTATGACTAACAATATGCTCTTGCTCTGGAAATCCTATCCCAAGTGGAGGTAGCCAGGTCAACAAAATGCCACACACCTTGGTGGAAGAGACAACATGGCCCAGGCATGGCCTAAGCCCCTCACCTCGTTCCTGTGCTCTGGGGAGCCGGAGGGACCCCCTAGGCCCACGGCCCTGAGGCCCGTTGGGCAGAAAGCCGGCTTCCCACGGAAACAGCTTTCCTGAGGTGCAGACCCTATCCCAAGGGCTGGTGGCAAGGGAAAGCAAATGCCATCCCCTTCTCTGGAAGAAACCCCAGTGCCCAGCCATGTTGAAAGTCCTCCCCTCCTCCCTGGGCTTCTGGCAGCAGGAGTGAAAAGATAGGAGCACAGCACTGGGACCCGTTTGACAGAAACCGGCTTCCCACGAGGAAGTCCTTCTCCACGTGCAGACATGCTCCCCAGTGCCTGTGGCAAGGTGAAGGAAATGCCATACACTGACCTGGAAGAGACCACAGGGCCCAGGCACAGTCTGAGCCCTTCCCTCATCCCGGTGGTTTTGCTAGCAGGAGTTCAACACCAAGGAACACAGACCGGAGACCCCCTGGGGCCAAAACGGCTTCCGACTAACAATATGCTCTTGCTGTGGAAATCCTATCCCAAGTGGAGGTAGCCAGGTCAACAAAATGCCACACACCAAGGTGGAAGAGACAATATGGCCCAGGCATGGCCTAAGCCCCTCACCTCGTCCCTGTGCTCTGGGGAGCCGGAGTGACCCCGAGGCCAACGGCCCTGAGGCCCGTTGGCAGGAAGCCGGCTTCCCACGGAAACAGCTTTCCTGAGTTGCAGACCCTATCCCAAGGGCTGGAGGCAAGGGAAAACAAATGCCATCCACTTCTCTGGAAGAAACCCCAGTGCCCAGCCATGTTCTAAGCCCTCCCCTCCTCCCTGGGCTTCTGGCAGCTGGAGTGAAAAGAGAGGAGCACAGCACTGGGACCCGGTTGACAGAAACCGGCTTCCCACGAGGAAGTCATTCTCCACGTGCAGACATGCTCCCCAGTGCCTGTAGCAAGGTGAAGGAAATGCCATACACTGACCTGGAAGAGACGACAGGGCCCAGGCACAGTCTGAGCCCTTCCCTCATCCTGGCGGTTTTGCTAGCAAGAGTTCAACCGCAAGGAACACAGTCCGGAGACCCCCTGGGGCCCAAACGGCTTCCGACTAACAATATGTTCTTGCTGTGGAAATCTAAACCCAAGTGGGGGTAGCCAGGTCAACAAAATGCCACACACCGAGGTGGAAGAAACAACATGGCCCAGGCATGGTCTAAGCCCCTCACCTCGTCCCTGTGCTCTGGGGAGCCGGAGGGACCCCCGAGGCATAAGGCCCGGAGGCCCGTTGGGCAGAAAGCCGGCTTCCCACGGAAACAGCTTTCCTGAGGTGCAGACCCTATCCCAAGGGGTGGTGGCAAGGGAAAGCAAATGCCATCCCCTTCTCTGGAAGAAACCCCATTGCCCAGCCATGTTGTAAGCTCTCCCCTCCTCCCTGGGCTTCTGGCAGCAGGAGTGAAAAGAGAGGGGCACAGCACGGGGACCCGTTTGACAGAAACCGGCTTCCCACGAGGAAGTCCTGCTCCACGTGCAGACATGCTCCCCAGTGCCTGTGGCAAGGTGAAGGAAATGCCATACACTGACCTGGAAGAGACCACAGGGCCCAGGCACAGTCTGAGCCCTTCCCTCATCCCGGTGGTTTTGCTAGCAGGAGTTCAACACCAAGGAACACAGACCGGAGACCCCCTGGGGCCAAAGGGCTTATGACTAACAATATGCTCTTGCTGTGGAAATCTAAACCCAAGTGGGGGTAGCCAGGTCAACAAAATGCCACACACCGAGGTGGAAGAAACAACATGGCCCAGGCATGGTCTAAGCCCCTCACCTCGTCCCTGTGCTCTGGGGAGCCGGAGGGACCCCCGAGGCATACGGCCCGGAGGCCCGTTGGGCAGAAAGCCGGCTTCCCACGGAAACAGCTTTCCTGAGGTGCAGACCCTATCCCAAGGGGTGGTGGCAAGGGAAAGCAAATGCCATCCCCTTCTCTCGAAGAAACCCCATTGCCCAGCCATGTTGTAAGCTCTCCCCTCCTCCATGGGCTTCTGGCAGCAGGAATGAAAAGAGAGGGGCACAGCACGGGGACCCGTTTGACAGAAACCGGCTTCCCACGAGGAAGTCCTTCTCCACGTGCAGACATGCTCCCCAGTGCCTGTGGCAAGGTGAAGGAAATGCCATACACTAACCTGGAAGAGACCACAGGGCCCAGGCACAGTCTGAGCCCTTCCCTCATCCCGGCGGTTTTGCTAGCAGGAGTTCAACCCCAAGGAACACAGACCGGAGACCCCCTGGGGCCCAAACGGCTTCGGAATAACAATATGCTCTTGCTGTGGAAATCCTATCCCAAGTGGGGGTAGCCAGGTCAACAAAATGCCACACACCTTGGTGGAAGAGACAACATGGCCCAGGCATGGCCTAAGCCCCTCACCTCGTCCCTGTGCTCTGGGGAGCCGGAGGGACCCCTAGGCCCACGGCCCTGAGGCCCGTTGGGCAGAAAGCCGGCTTCCCACGGAAACAGCTTTCCTGAGGTGCAGACGGTATCCCAAGGGCTGGTGGCAAGGGAAAGCAAATGCCATCCCCTTCTCTGGAAGAAACCCCAGTGCCCAGCCATGTTCTAAGCCCTCCCCTCCTCCCTGGGCTTATGGTAGCAGGAGTGAAAAGAGAGGAGCACAGCACAGGGACACGTTTGACAGAAACCGGCTTCTCACGAGTTAGTCATTCTCCACGTGCAGACATGCTCCCCAGTGCCTGTGGCAAGGTGAAGGAAATGCCATACACTAACCTGGAAGAGACCACAGGGCCCAGGCACAGTCTGAGCCCTTCCCTCATCCCGGCGGATTTGCTAGCAGGAGTTCAACCCCAAGGAACACAGACCGGAGACCCCTGGGGCCCAAACGGCTTCGGACTAACAATATGCTCTTGCTGTGGAAATCCTATCCCAAGTGGGGGTAGCCAGGTCAACAAAATGCCACACAACCAAGTGGAAGAAACAACATGGCCCAGGCATGGTCTAAGCCCCTCACCTCGTCCCTGTGCTTTGGGGAGCCGGAGGGACCCCCGAGGAACACGGCCCGGAGGCCCGTTGGGCAGAAAGCCGGCTTCCCACGGAAACAGCTTTCCTGAGGTGCAGACCCTATCCCAAGGGCTGGTGGCAAGGGAAAGCAAATGCCATCCCCTTCTCTGGAAGAAACCCCAGTGCCCAGCTATGTTGAAAGTCCTCCCCTCCTCCCTGGGCTTCTGGCAGCAGGAGTGAAAAGAGAGGAGCACAGCACTGGGACCCGTTTGACAGGAACCGGCTTCCCATGAGGAAGTCCTTCTCCACGTGCAGACATGCTCCCCAGTGCCTGTGGCAAGGTGAAGGAAATGCCATACACTGACCTGGAAGAGACCACAGGGCCCAGGCACAGTCTGAGCCCTTCCCTCATCCCCACGGTTTTGCTAGCAGGAGTTCAACCCCAAGAACACAGCCCGGAGACCCCCTGGGGCCAAAACAGCTTCCGACTAACAATATGCTATTGCTGTGGAAATCCTATCCCAAGTGGAGGTAGCCAGGTCAACAAAATGCCACACACCCTGGTGGAAGAGACAACATGGCCCAGGCATGGCCTAAGCCCGTCACCTCGTCCCTGTGCTCTGGGGAGCCGGAGGGACCCCCTAGGCCCACGGCCCTGAGGCCCGTTGGGCAGAAAGCCGGCTTCCCACGGAAACAGCTTTCCTGAGGTGCAGACCGTATCCCAAGGGCTGGTGGCAAGGGAAAGCAAATGCCATCCCCTTCTCTGGAAGAAACCCCAGTGCCCAGCCATGTTGAAAGTCCTCCCCTCCTCCCTGGGCTTCTGGCAGCAGGAGTGAAAAGATAGGAGCACAGCACTGGGACCCGTTTGACAGAAACCGGCTTCCCACGAGGAAGTCCTTCTCCACGTGCAGACATGCTCCCCAGTGCCTGTGGCAAGGTGAAGGAAATGCCATACACTGACCTGGAAGAGACCACAGGGCCCAGGCACAGTCTGAGCCCTTCCCTCATCCCGGTGGTTTTGCTAGCAGGAGTTCAACACCAAGGAACACAGACCGGAGACCCCCTGGGGCCAAAACGGCTTCCGACTAACAATATGCTCTTGCTGTGGAAATCCTATCCCAAGTGGAGGTAGCCAGGTCAACAAAATGCCACACACCCAGGTGGAAGAGACAAAATGGCCCAGGCATGGCCTAAGCCCCTCACCTCGTCCCTGTGCTCTGGGGAGCCGGAGTGACCCCGAGGCCAACGGCCCTGAGGCCCGTTGGCAGGAAGCCGGCTTCCCACGGAAACAGCTTTCCTGAGTTGCAGACCCTATCCCAAGGGCTGGAGGCAAGGGAAAACAAATGCCATCCACTTCTCTGGAAGAAACCCCAGTGCCCAGCCATGTTCTAAGCCCTCCCCTCCTCCCTGGGCTTCTGGCAGCTGGAGTGAAAAGAGAGGAGCACAGCACTGGGACCCGGTTGACAGAAACAGGCTTCCCACGAGGATATCCTTCTCCACGTGCAGACATGCTCCCCAGTGCCTGTGGCAAGGTGAAGGAAATGCCATACACTGACCTGGAAGAGACCACAGGGCCCAGGCACAGTCTGAGCCCTTCCCTCATCCCGGCGGTTTTGCTAGCAGGAGTTCAACCCCAACGAACACAGCCCGGAGACCCCCTGGGGCCAAAACATCTTCCAACTAACAATATACTCTTGCTGTGGAAAACCTATCCCAAGTGGGGGTAGCCAGGTCAATAAAATGCCACACACCCAGGTGGAAGAAACAACATGGCCCAGGCATGGTCTAAGCCCGTCACCTCGTCCCTGTGCTCTGGGGAGCCGGAGGGACCCCCGAGGCCCACGGCCCTGAGGCCCGTTGGGCAGGAAGCCGGCCTCCCACGGAAACAGCTTTCCTGAGGTGCAGACCCTCTCCCAAGGGCTGGTGGCAAGGGAAAGCAAATGCCATCCCCTTCTCTGGAAGAAACCCCAGTGCCCAGCCATGTTCTAAGCCCTCCCCTCCTCCCTGGGCTTATGGTAGCAGGAGTGAAAAGAGAGGAGCACAGCACAGGGACCCGTTTGACAGAAACCGGCTTCCCACGAGTTAGTCATTCTCCACGTGCAGACATGCTCCCCAGTGCCTGTGGCAAGGTGAAGGAAATGCCATACACTAACCTGGAAGAGACCACAGGGCCCAGGCACAGTCTGAGCCCTTCCCTCATCCCGGCGGTTTTGCTAGCAGGAGTTCAACCCCAAGGAACACAGACCGGAGACCCCCTGGGGCCCAAACGGCTTCGGACTAACAATATGCTCTTGCTGTGGAAATCCTATCCCAAGTGGGGGTAGCCAGGTCAACAAAATGCCACACAACCAAGTGGAAGAAACAACATGGCCCAGGCATGGTCTAAGCCCCTCACCTCGTCCCGGTGCTTTGGGGAGCCGGAGGGACCCCCGAGGCACACGGCCCGGAGGCCCGTTGGGCAGAAAGCCGGCTTCCCACGGAAACAGCTTTCCTGAGGTGCAGACCCTATCCCAAGGGCTGGTGGCAAGGGAAAGCAAATGCCATCCCCTTCTCTGGAAGAAACCCCAGTGCCCAGCCATGTTGAAAGTCCTCCCCTCCTCCCTGGGCTTCTGGCAGCAGGAGTGAAAAGAAAGGAGCACAGCACTGGGACCCGTTTGACAGAAACCGGCTTCCCACGAGGAAGTCCTTCTCCACGTGCAGACATGCTCCCCAGTGCCTGTGGCAAGGTGAAGGAAATGCCATACACTGACCTGGAAGATACCACAGGGCCCAGGCACAGTCTGAGCCCTTCCCTCATCCCGGTGGTTTTGCTAGCAGGAGTTCAACACCAAGGAACACAGACCGGAGACCCCCTGGGGCCAAAACGGCTTCCGACTAACAATATGCTCTTGCTGTGGAAATCCTATCCCAAGTGGAGGTAGCCAGGTCAACAAAATGCCACACACCCAGGTGGAAGAGACAATATGGCCCAGGCATGGCCTAAGCCCCGCACCTCGTCCCTGTGCTCTGGGGAGCCGGAGTGACCCCGAGGCCAACGGCCCTGAGGCCCGTTGGCAGGAAGCCGGCTTCCCACGGAAACAGCTTTCCTGAGTTGCAGACCCTATCCCAAGGGCTGGAGGCAAGGGAAAACAAATGCCATCCACTTCTCTGGAAAAAACCCCAGTGCCCAGCCATGTTCTAAGCCCTCCCCTCCTCCCTGGGCTTCTGGCAGCTGGAGTGAAAAGAGAGGAGCACAGCACTGGGACCCGGTTGACAGAAACAGGCTTCCCACGAGGAAGTCCTTCTCCACGTGCAGACATGCTCCCCAGTGCCTGTGGCAAGGTGAAGGAAATGCCATACACTGACCTGGAAGAGACCACAGGGCCCAGGCACAGTCTGAGCCCTTCTCTCATCCCGGCGGTTTTGCTAGCAGGAGTTCAACCCCCAAAACACAGCCCTGAGACCCCCTGGGGCCAAAACGGCTTCCGACTAACAATATGCTCTTGCTGTGGAAATCCTATCCCAAGTGGGGGTAGCCAGGTCAACAAAATGCCGCACACCCAGGTGAAAGAGACAACATGGCCCAGGCATGGTCTAAGCCCCTCACCTCGTCCCTGTTCTCTGGGGAGCCGGAGGGACCCCCGAGGCACACGGCCCTGAGGTCCGTTGGGCAGAAACCCGGCTTCCCACGGAAACAGCTCTCCTGAGGTGCAGAACCTATCCCAAGGGCTGGTGGCAAGGGAAAGCAAATGCCATCCCCTTCTCTGGAAGAAACCCAGGTACCCAGCCATGTTGTAAGCCCTCCCCTCCTCCCTGGGCTTCTGGCAGCAGGAGTGAAAAGAGAGGAGCTCAGCAATGGGACCCGTTGGACAGAAACCGGCTTCCCACGAGGAAGTCCTTCTCCACATGCAGACATGCTCCCCATTGCCTGTGGCAAGGTGAAGGAAATGCCATACACTGACCTGGAAGAGACCACAGGGCCCAGGCACAGTCTGAGCCCTTCCCTCATCGCGGTGGTTTTGCTAGCAGGAGTTCAACACCAAGGAACACAGACCGGAGACCCCCTGGGGCCAAAGGGCTTATGACTAACAATATGCTCTTGCTGTGGAAATCCTATCCCAAGTGGAGGTAGCCAGGTCAACAAAATGCCACACACCCAGGTGGAAGAGACAACATGGCCCAGGCATGGCCTAAGCCCCTCACCTCGTCCCTGTGGTCTGGAGAGCCGGAGGGACCCAGAGGCCCACGGCCCTGAGGCCCGTTGGGCAGAAAGCCAGCTTCCCACAGAAACAGCTTTCCTGAGGTGCAGACCCTATCCCAAGGGCTGGTGGCAAGGGAAAGCAAATGCCATCCCCTTCTCTGGAAGAAACCCCAGTGCCCAGCCATGTTGAAAGTCCTCCCCTCCTCCCTGGGCTTCTGGCAGCAGGAGTGAAAAGAGAGGAGCACAGCAATGGGACCCGTTTGACAGAAACCGGCTTCCCATGAGGAAGTCCTTCTCCACGTGCAGACATGCTCCCCAGTGCCTGTGGCAAGGTGAAGGAAATGCCATACACTGACCTGGAAGAGACCACAGGGCCCAGGCACAGTCTGAGCCCTTCCCTCATCCCGGTGGTTTTGCTAGCAGGAGTTCAACACCAAGGAACACAGACCGGAGACCCCCTGGGGCCAAAGGGCTTATGACTAACAATATGCTCTTGCTGTGGAAATCCTATCCCAAGTGGAGGTAGCCAGGTCAACAAAATGCCACACACCCTGGTGGCAGAGACAACATGGCCCAGGCATGTCCTAAGCCCCTCACCTCGTCCCTGTGCTCTGGGGAGCCGGACGGACCCCGAAGCACCATGGCCCTGAGGCCCGTTGGGCAGAAAGCCGGTTTCCCACGGAAACAGCTTTCCTGAGGTGCAGACCGTATCCCAAGGGCTGGTGTCAAGGGAAAGCAAATGCCATCCCCTTATCTGGAAGAAACCCCAGTGCCCAGCCATGTTCTAAGCCCTCCCCTCCTCCCTGGGCTTCTGGCAGCAGGAGTGAAAAGAGAGATGCACAGCACTGGGACCCGTTTGACAGAAACTGGCCTCCCACGAGGAAGTCCTTCTCCACGTGCAGACATGCTCCCCATTGCCTGTGGCAAGGTGAAGGAAATGCCATACACTGACCTGGAATAGACCACAGGGCCCAGGCACAGTCTGAGCCCTTTCCCTTATCCCGGCGGTTTTGCTAGCAGGAGTTCAACCCCAACGAACACAGCCCGGAGACCCCCTGGGGCCAAAACGTCTTCCAACTAACAATATACTCTTGCTGTGGAAATCCTATCCCAAGTGGGGGTAGCCAGGTCAATAAAATGCCACACACCCAGGTGGAAGAAACAACATGGCCCAGGCATGGTCTAAGCCCGTCACCTCGTCCCTGTGCTCTGGGGAGCCGGAGGGAACCCCGAGGGCCACGGCCCTGAGGCCCGTTGGGCAGGAAGCCGGCCTCCCACGGAAACAGCTTTCCTGAGGTGCAGACCCTCTCCCAAGGGCTGGTGGCAAGGGAAAGCAAATGCCATCCCCTTCTCTGGAAGAAACCCCAGTGCCCAGCTATGTTGAAAGTCCTCCCCTCCTCCCTGGGCTTCTGGCAGCAGGAGTGAAAAGAGAGGAGCACAGCACTGGGACCCGTTTGACAGGAACCGGCTTCCCATGAGGAAGTCCTTCTCCACGTGCAGACATGCTCCCCAGTGCCTGTGGCAAGGTGAAGGAAATGCCATACACTGACCTGGAAGAGACCACAGGGCCCAGGCACAGTCTGAGCCCTTCCCTCATTCCCACGGTTTTGCTAGCAGGAGTTCAACCCCAAGAACACAGCCCGGAGACCCCCTGGGGCCAAAACAGCTTCCGACTAACAATATGCTATTGCTGTGGAAATCCTATCCCAAGTGGAGGTAGCCAGGTCAACAAAATGCCACACACCCTGGTGGAAGAGACAACATGGCCCAGGCATGGCCTAAGCCCGTCACCTCGTCCCTGTGCTCTGGGGAATCGGAGGGACCCCCTAGGCCCACGGCCCTGAGGCCCGTTGGGCAGAAAGCCGGCTTCCCACGGAAACAGCTTTCCTGAGGTGCAGACCCTATCCCAAGGGCTGGTGGCAAGGGAAAGCAAATGCCATCCCCTTCTCTGGAAGAAACCCCAGTGCCCAGCCATGTTGAAAGTCCTCCCCTCCTCCCTGGGCTTCTGGCAGCAGGAGTGAAAAGATAGGAGCACAGCACTGGGACCCGTTTGACAGAAACCGGCTTCCCACGAGGAAGTCCTTCTCCACGTGCAGACATGCTCCCCAGTGCCTGTGGCAAGGTGAAGGAAATGCCATACACTGACCTGGAAGAGACCACAGGGCCCAGGCACAGTCTGAGCCCTTCCCTCATCCCGGTGGTTTTGCTAGCAGGAGTTCAACACCAAGGAACACAGACCGGAGACCCCCTGGGGCCAAAACGGCTTCCGACTAACAATATGCTCTTGCTGTGGAAATCCTATCCCAAGTGGAGGTAGCCAGGTCAACAAAATGCCACACACCCAGGTGGAAGAGACAATATGGCCCAGGCATGGCCTAAGCCCCTCACCTCGTCCCTGTGCTCTGGGGAGCCGGAGTGACCCCGAGGCCAACGGCACTGAGGCCCGTTGGCAGGAAGCCGGCTTCCCACGGAAACAGCTTTCCTGAGTTGCAGACCCTATCCCAAGGGCTGGAGGCAAGGGAAAACAAATGCCATCTACTTCTCTGGAAGAAACCCCAGTGCCCAGCCATGTTCTAAGCCCTCCCCTTCTCCCTGGGCTTCTGGCAGCTGGAGTGAAAAGAGAGGAGCACAGCACTGGGACCCGGTTGACAGAAACAGGCTTCCCACGAGGAAGTCCTTCTCCACGTGCAGACATGTTCCCCAGTGCCTGTGGCAAGGTGAAGGAAATGCCATACACTGACCTGGAAGAGATGACAGGGCCCAGGCACTCTGAGCCCTTCCCTCATCCCGGCGGTTTTGCTAGCAAGAGTTCAACCGCAAGGAACACAGTCCGGAGACCCCCTGGGGCCCAAACGGCTTCCGACTAACAATATGTTCTTGCTGTGGAAATCTAAACCCAAGTGGGGGTAGCCAGGTCAACAAAATGCCACACACCGAGGTGGAAGAAACAACATGGCCCAGGCATGGTCTAAGCCCCTCACCTCGTCCCTGTGCTCTGGGGAGCCGGAGGGACCCCCGAGGCATAAGGCCCGGAGGCCCGTTGGGCAGAAAGCCGGCTTCCCACGGAAACAGCTTTCCTGAGGTGCAGACCCTATCCCAAGGGCTGGAGGCAAGGGAAAGCAAATGCCATCCCCTTATCTGGAAGAAACCCCAGTGCCCAGCCATGTTGAAAGTCCTCCCCTCCTCCCTGGGCTTCTGGCAGCAGGAGTGAAAAGAGAGATGCACAGCACTGGGACCCGTTTGACAGAAACTGGCCTCCCACGAGGAAGTCCTTCTCCACGTGCAGACATGCTCCCCATTGCCTGTGGCAAGGTGAAGGAAATGCCATACACTGACCTGGAATAGACCACAGGGCCCAGGCACAGTCTGAGCCCTTTCCCTCATCCCGGCGGTTTTGCTAGCAGGAGTTCAACCCCAACGAACACAGCCCGGAGACCCCCTGGGGCCAAAACGTCTTCCAACTAACAATATACTCTTGCTGTGGAAATCCTATCCCAAGTGGGGGTAGCCAGGTCAATAAAATGCCACACACCCAGGTGGAAGAAACAACATGGCCCAGGCATGGTCTAAGCCCGTCACCTCGTCCCTGTGCTCTGGGGAGCCGGAGGGAACCCCGAGGGCCACGGCCCTGAGGCCCGTTGGGCAGGAAGCCGGCCTCCCACGGAAACAGCTTTCCTGAGGTGCAGACCCTCTCCCAAGGGCTGGTGGCAAGGGAAAGGAAATGCCATCCCCTTCTCTGGAAGAAACCCCAGTGCCCAGCCATGTTCTAAGCCCTCCCCTCCTCCCTGGGCTTATGGTAGCAGGAGTGAAAAGAGAGGAGCACAGCACAGGGACACGTTTGACAGAAACCGGCTTCCCACGAGTTAGTCATTCTCCACGTGCAGACATGCTCCCCAGTGCCTGTGGCAAGGTGAAGGAAATGCCATACACTAACCTGGAAGAGACCACAGGGCCCAGGCACAGTCTGAGCCCTTCCCTCATCCCGGCGGATTTGCTAGCAGGAGTTCAACCCCAAGGAACACAGACCGGAGACCCCTGGGGCCCAAACGGCTTCGGACTAACAATGTGCTCTTGCTGTGGAAATCCTATCCCAAGTGGGGGTAGCCAGGTCAACAAAATGCCACACAACCAAGTGGAAGAAACAACATGGCCCAGGCATGGTCTAAGCCCCTCACCTCGTCCCTGTGCTTTGGGGAGCCGGAGAGACCCCCGAGGCACACGGCCCGGAGGCCCGTTGGGCAGAAAGCCGGCTTCCCACGGAAACAGCTTTCCTGAGGTGCAGACCCTATCCCAAGGGCTGGTGGCAAGGGAAAGCAAATGCCATCCCCTTCTCTGGAAGAAACCCCAGTGCCCAGCTATGTTGAAAGTCCTCCCCTCCTCCCTGGGCTTCTGGCAGCAGGAGTGAAAAGAGAGGAGCACAGCACTGGGACCCGTTTGACAGGAACCGCCTTCCCATGAGGAAGTCCTTCTCCACGTGCAGACATGCTCCCCAGTGCCTGTGGCAAGGTGAAGGAAATGCCATACACTGACCTGGAAGAGACCACAGGGCCCAGGCACAGTCTGAGCCCTTCCCTCATCCCCACGGTTTTGCTAGCAGGAGTTCAACCCCAAGAACACAGCCCGGAGACCCCCTGGGGCCAAAACAGCTTCCGACTAACAATATGCTATTGCTGTGGAAATCCTATCCCAAGTGGAGGTAGCCAGGTCAACAAAATGCCACACACCCTGGTGGAAGAGACAACATGGCCCAGGCATGGCCTAAGCCCCTCACCTCGTCCCTGTGATCTGGGGAGCCGGAGGGACCCCCGAGGCCCACGGCCCTGAGGCCCGTTGGGCAGGAAGCCGGCCTCCCACGGAAACAGCTTTCCTGAGGTGCAGACCCTATCCCAAGGGCTGGAGGCAAGGGAAAACAAATGCCATCCACTTCTCTGGAAAAAACCCCAGTGCCCAGCCATGTTCTAAGCCCTCCCCTCCTCCCTGGGCTTCTGGCAGCTGGAGTGAAAAGAGAGGAGCACAGCACTGGGACCCGGTTGACAGAAACAGGCTTCCCACGAGGAAGTCCTTCTCCACGTGCAGACATGCTCCCCAGTGCCTGTGGCAAGGTGAAGGAAATGCCATACACTGACCTGGAAGAGACCACAGGGCCCAGGCACAGTCTGAGTCCTTCTCTCATCCCGGCGGTTTTGCTAGCAGGAGTTCAACCCCCAAAACACAGCCCTGAGACCCCCTGGGGCCAAAACGGCTTCCGACTAACAACATGCTCTTGCTGTGGAAATCCTATCCCAAGTGGGGGTAGCCAGGTCAACAAAATGCCACACACCCAGGTGAAAGAGACAACATGGCCCAGGCATGGTCTAAGCCCCTCAACTCGTCCCTGTTCTCTGGGGAGCCGGAGGGACCCCCGAGGCACACGGCCCTGAGGCCCGTTGGGCAGAAACCCGGCTTCCCACGGAAACAGCTCTCCTGAGGTGCAGAACCTATCCCAAGGGCTGGTGGCAAGGGAAAGCAAATGCCATCCCCTTCTCTGGAAGAAACCCAGGTACCCAGCCATGTTGTACGCCCTCCCCTCCTCCCTGGGCTTCTGGCTGTAGGAGTGAAAAGAGAGGAGCACAGCACTGGGACCCGTTTGACAGAAACCGGCTTCCCACGAGGAAGTCATTCTCCACGTGCAGACATGCTCCCCAGTGCCTGTGGCAAGGTGAAGGAAATGCCATACACTGACCTGGAAGAGACTACAGGGCCCAGGCACAGTCTGAGCCCTACCCTCATCCCGGCGGTTTTGCTAGCAGGAGTTCAACACCAAGGAAAACAGACTGGAGACCCCCTGGGGCCAAAACGGCTATGGACTAACAATATGCTCTTTCTCTGGAAATCCTATCTCAAGTGGGGGTAACCAGGTCAACAAAATGTCACACACCCAGGTGGAAGAGACAACATGGCCCAGGCATGGCCTAAGCCCCTCACCTCGTCCCTGTGGTCTGGAGAGCCGGAGGGACCCAGAGGCCCACGGCCCTGAGGCCCGTTGGGCAGAAAGCCGGCTTCCCAAAGAAACAGCTTTCCTGAGGTGCAGACCCTATCCCAAGGGCTGGTGGCAAGGGAAAGCAAATGCCATCCCCTTCTCTGGAAGAAACCCCAGTGCCCAGCCATGTTGAAAGTCCTCCCCTCCTCCCTGGGCTTCTGGCAGCAGGAGTGAAAAGAGAGGAGCACAGCAATGGGACCCGTTTGACAGAAACCGGCTTCCCATGAGGAAGTCCTTCTCCACGTGCAGACATGCTCCCCAGTGCCTGTGGCAAGGTGAAGGAAATGCCATACACTGACCTGGAAGAGACCACAGGGCCCAGGCACAGTCTGAGCCCTTCCCTCAACCCCACGGTTTTGCTAGCAGGAGTTCAACCCCAAGAACACAGCCCTGAGACCCCCTGGGGCCAAAACAGCTTCCGACTAACAATATGCTATTGCTGTGGAAATCCTATCCCAAGTGGAGGTAGCCAGGTCAACAAAATGCCACACACCCTGGTGGAAGAGACAACATGGCCCAGGCATGGCCTAAGCCCGTCACCTCGTCCCTGTGCTCTGGGGAGCCGGAGGGACCCCCTAGGCCCACGGCCCTGAGGCCCGTTGGGCAGAAAGCCGGCTTCCCACGGAAACAGCTTTCCTGAGGTGCAGACCCTATCCCAAGGGCTGGTGGCAAGGGAAAGCAAATGCCATCCCCTTCTCTGGAAGAAACCCCAGTGCCCAGCCATGTTGAAAGTCCTCCCCTCCTCCCTGGGCTTCTGGCAGCAGGAGTGAAAAGATAGGAGCACAGCACTGGGACCCGTTTGACAGAAACCGGCTTCCCACGAGGAAGTCCTTCTCCACGTGCAGACATGCTCCCCAGTGCCTGTGGCAAGGTGAAGGAAATGCCATACACTGACCTGGAAGAGACCACAGGGCCCAGGCACAGTCTGAGCTCTTACCTCATCCCGGTGGTTTTGCTAGCAGGAGTTCAACACCAAGGAACACAGACCGGAGACCCCCTGGGGCCAAAACGGCTTCCGACTAACAATATGCTCTTGCTGTGGAAATCCTATCCCAAGTGGAGGTAGCCAGGTCAACAAAATGCCACACACCCAGGTGGAAGAGACAAAATGGCCCAGGCATGGCCTAAGCCCCTCACCTCGTCCCTGTGCTCTGGGGAGCCGGAGTGACCCCGAGGCCAACGGCCCTGAGGCCCGTTGGCAGGAAGCCGGCTTCCCACGGAAACAGCTTTCTTGAGTTGCAGACCCTATCCCAAGGGCTGGAGGCAAGGGAAAACAAATGCCATCCACTTCTCTGGAAGAAACCCCAGTGCCCAGCCATGTTCTAAGCCCTCCCCTCCTCCCTGGGCTTCTGGCAGCTGGAGTGAAAAGAGAGGAGCACAGCACTGGGACCCGGTTGACAGAAACAGGCTTCCCACGAGGAAGTCCTTCTCCACGTGCAGACATGCTCCCCAGTGCCTGTGGCAAGGTGAAGGAAATGCCATACACTGACCTGGAAGAGACCACAGGGCCCAGGCACAGTCTGAGCCCTTCCCTCATCCCGGCGGTTTTGCTAGCAGGAGTTCAACCCCAACGAACACAGCCCGGAGACCCCCTGGGGCCAAAACATCTTCCAACTAACAATATACTCTTGCTGTGGAAAACCTATCCCAAGTGGGGGTAGCCAGGTCAACAAAATGCCACACACCCAGGTGGAAGAAACAACATGGCCCAGGCATGGTCTAAGCCCGTCACCTCGTCCCTGTGCTCTGGGGAGACGGAGGGACCCCCGAGGCCCACTGCCCTGAGGCCCGTTGGGCAGGAAGCCGGCCTCCCACGGAAACAGCTTTCCTGAGGTGCAGACCCTCTCCCAAGGGCTGGTGGCAAGGGAAAGCAAATGCCATCCCCTTCTCTGGAAGAAACCCCAGTGCCCAGCCATGTTCTAAGCCCTCCCCTCCTCCCTGGGCTTATGGTAGCAGGAGTGAAAAGAGAGGAGCACAGCACAGGGACCCGTTTGACAGAAACCGGCTTCCCACGAGTTAGTCATTCTCCACGTGCAGACAAGCTCCCCAGTGCCTGTGGCAAGGTGAAGGAAATGCCATACACTAACCTGGAAGAGACCACAGGGCCCAGGCACAGTCTGAGCCCTTCCCTCATCCCGGCGGTTTTGCTAGCAGGAGTTCAACCCCAAGGAACACAGACCGGA
Organism: Ursus americanus; assembly: GCF_024610735.1. NCBI lineage: Eukaryota > Metazoa > Chordata > Mammalia > Carnivora > Ursidae > Ursus > Ursus americanus. Next base: position 2,446,567 of record NW_028273633.1, read on the forward strand.
GACCCCCTGGGGCCCAAACGGCTTCGGACTAACAATATGCTCTTGCTGTGGAAATCCTATCCCAAGTGGGGGTAGCCAGGTCAACAAAATGCCACACAACCAAGTGGAAGAAACAACATGGCCCAGGCATGGTCTAAGCCCCTCACCTCGTCCCGGTGCTTTGGGGAGCCGGAGGGACCCCCGAGGCACACGGCCCGGAGGCCCGTTGGGCAGAAAGCCGGCTTCCCACGGAAACAGCTTTCCTGAGGTGCAGACCCTATCCCAAGGGCTGGTGGCAAGGGAAAGCAAATGCCATCCCCTTCTCTGGAAGAAACCCCAGTGCCCAGCCATGTTGAAAGTCCTCCCCTCCTCCCTGGGCTTCTGGCAGCAGGAGTGAAAAGAAAGGAGCACAGCACTGGGACCCGTTTGACAGAAACCGGCTTCCCACGAGGAAGTCCTTCTCCACGTGCTGACATGCTCCCCAGTGCCTGTGGCAAGGTGAAGGAAATGCCATACACTGACCTGGAAGATACCACAGGGCCCAGGCACAGTCTGAGCCCTTCCCTCATCCCGGTGGTTTTGCTAGCAGGAGTTCAACACCAAGGAACACAGACCGGAGACCCCCTGGGGCCAAAACGGCTTCCGACTAACAATATGCTCTTGCTGTGGAAATCCTATCCCAAGTGGAGGTAGCCAGGTCAACAAAATGCCACACACCCAGGTGGAAGAGACAATATGGCCCAGGCATGGCCTAAGCCCCGCACCTCGTCCCTGTGCTCTGGGGAGCCGGAGTGACCCCGAGGCCAACGGCCCTGAGGCCCGTTGGCAGGAAGCCGGCTTCCCACGGAAACAGCTTTCCTGAGTTGCAGACCCTATCCCAAGGGCTGGAGGCAAGGGAAAACAAATGCCATCCACTTCTCTGGAAAAAACCCCAGTGCCCAGCCATGTTCTAAGCCCTCCCCTCCTCCCTGGGCTTCTGGCAGCTGGAGTGAAAAGAGAGGAGCACAGCACTGGGACCCGGTTGACAGAAACAGGCTTCCCACGAGGAAGTCATTCTCCACGTGCAGACATGCTCCCCAGTGCCTGTGGCAAGGTGAAGGAAATGCCATACACTGACCTGGAAGAGACCACAGGGCCCAGGCACAGTCTGAGCCCTTCCCTCATCCCGGCGGTTTTGCTAGCAAGAGTTCAACCGCAAGGAACACAGTCCGGAGACCCCCTGGGGCCCAAACGGCTTCCGACTAACAATATGTTCTTGCTGTGGAAATCTAAACCCAAGTGGGGGTAGCCAGGTCAACAAAATGCCACACACCGAGGTGGAAGAAACAACATGGCCCAAGCATGGTCTAAGCCCCTCACCTCGTCCCTGTGCTCTGGGGAGCCGGAGGGACCCCCGAGGCATACGGCCCGGAGGCCCGTTGGGCAGAAAGCCGGCTTCCCACGGAAACAGCTTTCCTGAGGTGCAGACCCTATCCCAAGGGGTGGTGGCAAGGGAAAGCAAATGCCATCCCCTTCTCTGGAAGAAACCCCAGTGCCCAGCCATGTTGTAAGCTCTCCCCTCCTCCCTGGGCTTCTGGCAGCAGGAGTGAAAAGAGAGGGGCACAGCACGGGGACCCGTTTGACAGAAACCGGCTTCCCACGAGGAAGTCCTTCTCCACGTGCAGACATGCTCCCCAGTGCCTGTGGCAAGTTGAAGGAAATGCCATACACTGACCTGGAAGAGACCACAGGGCCCAGGCACAGTCTGAGCCCTTCTCTCATCCCGGCGGTTTTGCTAGCAGGAGTTCAACCCCCCAAACACAGCCCTGAGACCCCCTGGGGCCAAAACGGCTTCCGACTAACAATATGCTCTTGCTGTGGAAATCCTATCCCAAGTGGGGGTAGCCAGGTCAACAAAATGCCACACACCCAGGTGAAAGAGACAACATGGCCCAGGCATGGTCTAAGCCCCTCACCTCGTCCCTGTTCTCTGGGGAGCCGGAGGGACCCCCCGAGGCACACGGCCCTGAGGCCCGTTGGGCAGAAACCCGGCTTCCCACGGAAACAGCTCTCCTGAGGTGCAGAACCTATCCCAAGGGCTGGTGGCAAGGGAAAGCAAATGCCATCCCCTTCTCTGGAAGAAACCCAGGTACCCAGCCATGTTGTAAGCCCTCCCCTCCTCCCTGGGCTTCTGGCTGTAGGAGTGAAAAGAGAGGAGCACAGCACTGGGACCCGTTTGACAGAAACCGGCTTCCCACGAGGAAGTCCTTCTCCACGTGCAGACATGCTCCCCAGTGCCTGTGGCAAGGTGAAGGAAATGCCATACACTGACCTGGAAGAGACTACAGGGCCCAGGCACAGTCTGAGCCCTACCCTCATCCCGGCGGTTTTGCTAGCAGGAGTTCAACACCAAGGAACACAAACCGGAGACCCCCTGGGGCCAAAACGGCTATGGACTAACAATATGCTCTTTCTGTGGAAATCCTATCTCAAGTGGGGGTAACCAGGTCAACAAAATGTCACACACCCAGGTGGAAGAGACAACATGGCCCAGGCATGGCCTAAGCCCCTCAACTAGTCCCTGTGGTCTGGAGAGCCGGAGGGACCCAGAGGCCCACGGCCCTGAGGCCCGTTGGGCAGAAAGCCGGCTTCCCACGGAAACAGCTTTCCTGAGGTGCAGACCCTATCCCAAGGGCTGGTGGCAAGGGAAAGCAAATGCCATCCCCTTCTCTGGAAGAAACCCCAGTGCCCAGCCATGTTGAAAGTCCTCCCCTCCTCCCTGGGCTTCTGGCAGCAGGAGTGAAAAGAGAGGAGCACAGCAATGGGACCCGTTTGACAGAAACCGGCTTCCCATGAGGAAGTCCTTCTCCACGTGCAGACATGCTCCCCGGTGCCTGTGGCAAGGTGAAGGAAATGCCATACACTGACCTGGAAGAGACCACAGGGCCCAGGCACAGTCTGAGCCCTTCCCTCATCCCGGTGGTTTTGCTAGCAGGAGTTCAACACCAAGGAACACAGACCGGAGACCCCCAGGGGCCAAAGGGCTTATGACTAACAATATGCTCTTGCTGTGGAAATCCTATCCCAAGTGGAGGTAGCCAGGTCAACAAAATGCCACACACCCTGGTGGAAGAGACAACATGGCCCAGGCATGGCCTAAGCCCCTCACCTCGTCCCTGTGCTCTGGGGAGCCGGACGGACCCCGAAGCACCATGGCCCTGAGGCCCGTTGGGCAGAAAGCCGGTTTCCCACGGAAACAGCTTTCCTGAGGTGCAGACCGTATCCCAAGGGCTGGTGTCAAGGGAAAGCAAATGCCATCCCCTTATCTGGAAGAAACCCCAGTGCCCAGCCATGTTCTAAGCCCTCCCCTCCTCCCTGGGCTTCTGGCAGCAGGAGTGAAAAGAGAGATGCACAGCACTGGGACCCGTTTGACAGAAACTGGCCTCCCACGAGGAAGTCCTTCTCCACGTGCAGACATGCTCCCCATTGCCTGTGGCAAGGTGAAGGAAATGCCATACACTGACCTGGAATAGACCACAGGGCCCAGGCACAGTCTGAGCCCTTTCCCTCATCCCGGCGGTTTTGCTAGCAGGAGTTCAACCCCAACGAACACAGCCCGGAGACCCCCTGGGGCCAAAACGTCTTCCAACTAACAATATACTCTTGCTGTGGAAATCCTATCCCAAGTGGGGGTAGCCAGGTCAATAAAATGCCACACACCCAGGTGGAAGAAACAACATGGCCCAGGCATGGTCTAAGCCCGTCACCTCGTCCCTGTGCTCTGGGGAGCCGGAGGGAACCCCGAGGGCCACGGCCCTGAGGCCCGTTGGGCAGGAAGCCGGCCTCCCACGGAAACAGCTTTCCTGAGGTGCAGACCCTCTCCCAAGGGCTGGTGGCAAGGGAAAGCAAATGCCATCCCCTTCTCTGGAAGAAACCCCAGTGCCCAGCCATGTTCTAAGCCCTCCCCTCCTCCCTGGGCTTATGGTAGCAGGAGTGAAAAGAGAGGAGCACAGCACAGGGACACGTTTGACAGAAACCGGCTTCCCACGAGTTAGTCATTCTCCACGTGCAGATATGCTCCCCAGTGCCTGTGGCAAGGTGAAGGAAATGCCATACACTAACCTGGAAGAGACCACAGGGCCCAGGCACAGTCTGAGCCCTTCCCTCATCCCGGCGGATTTGCTAGCAGGAGTTCAACCCCAAGGAACACAGACCGGAGACCCCTGGGGCCCAAACGGCTTCGGACTAACAATATGCTCTTGCTGTGGAAATCCTATCCCAAGTGGGGGTAGCCAGGTCAACAAAATGCCACACAACCAAGTGGAAGAAACAACATGGCCCAGGCATGGTCTAAGCCCCTCACCTCGTCCCTGTGCTTTGGGGAGCCGGAGAGACCCCCGAGGCACACGGCCCGGAGGCCCGTTGGGCAGAAAGCCGGCTTCCCACGGAAACAGCTTTCCTGAGGTGCAGACCCTATCCCAAGGGCTGGTGGCAAGGGAAAGCAAATGCCATCCCCTTCTCTGGAAGAAACCCCAGTGCCCAGCTATGTTGAAAGTCCTCCCCTCCTCCCTGGGCTTCTGGCAGCAGGAGTGAAAAGAGAGGAGCACAGCACTGGGACCCGTTTGACAGGAACCGGCTTCCCATGAGGAAGTCCTTCTCCACGTGCAGACATGCTCCCCAGTGCCTGTGGCAAGGTGAAGGAAATGCCATACACTGACCTGGAAGAGACCACAGGGCCCAGGCACAGTCTGAGCCCTTCCCTCATCCCGGCGGTTTTGCTAGCAGGAGTTCAACCCCAAGAACACAGCCCGGAGACCCCCTGGGGCCAAAACAGCTTCCGACTAACAATATGCTATTGCTGTGGAAATCCTATCCCAAGTGGAGGTAGCCAGGTCAACAAAATGCCACACACCCTGGTGGAAGAGACAACATGGCCCAGGCATGGCCTAAGCCCCTCACCTCGTCCCTGTGATCTGGGGAGCCGGAGGGACCCCCGAGGCCCACGGCCCTGAGGCCCGTTGGGCAGGAAGCCGGCCTCCCACGGAAACAGCTTTCCTGAGGTGCAGACCCTATCCCAAGGGCTGGAGGCAAGGGAAAACAAATGCCATCCACTTCTCTGGAAAAAACCCCAGTGCCCAGCCATGTTCTAAGCCCTCCCCTCCTCCCTGGGCTTCTGGCAGCTGGAGTGAAAAGAGAGGAGCACAGCACTGGGACCCGGTTGACAGAAACAGGCTTCCCACGAGGAAGTCCTTCTCCACGTGCAGACATGCTCCCCAGTGCCTGTGGCAAGGTGAAGGAAATGCCATACACTGACCTGGAAGAGACCACAGGGCCCAGGCACAGTCTGAGCCCTTCTCTCATCCCGGCGGTTTTGCTAGCAGGAGTTCAACCCCCAAAACACAGCCCTGAGACCCCCTGGGGCCAAAACGGCTTCCGACTAACAATATGCTCTTGCTGTGGAAATCCTTTCCCAAGTGGGGGTAGCCAGGTCAACAAAATGCCACACACCCAGGTGAAAGAGACAACATGGCCCAGGCATGGTCTAAGCCCCTCACCTCGTCCCTGTTCTCTGGGGAGCCGGAGGGACCCCCGAGGCACACGGCCCTGAGGCCCGTTGGGCAGAAACCCGGCTTCCCACGGAAACAGCTCTCCTGAGGTGCAGAACCTATCCCAAGGGCTGGTGGCAAGGGAAAGCAAATGCCATCCCCTTCTCTGGAAGAAACCCAGGTACCCAGCCATGTTGTACGCCCTCCCCTCCTCCCTGGGCTTCTGGCTGTAGGAGTGAAAAGAGAGGAGCACAGCACTGGGACCCGTTTGACAGAAACCGGCTTCCCACGAGGAAGTCCTTCTCCACGTGCAGACATGCTCCCCAGTGCCTGTGGCAAGGTGAAGGAAATGCCATACACTGACCTGGAAGAGACTACAGGGCCCAGGCACAGTCTGAGCCCTACCCTCATCCCGGCGGTTTTGCTAGCAGGAGTTCAACACCAAGGAAAACAGACCGGAGACCCCCTGGGGCCAAAACGGCTATGGACTAACAATATGCTCTTTCTCTGGAAATCCTATCTCAAGTGGGGGTAACCAGGTCAACAAAATGTCACACACCCAGGTGGAAGAGACAACATGGCCCAGGCATGGCCTAAGCCCCTCACCTCGTCCCTGTGGTCTGGAGAGCCGGAGGGACCCAGAGGCCCACGGCCCTGAGGCCCGTTGGGCAGAAAGCCCGCTTCCCAAAGAAACAGCTTTCCTGAGGTGCAGACCCTATCCCAAGGGCTGGTGGCAAGGGAAAGCAAATGCCATCCCCTTCTCTGGAAGAAACCCCAGTGCCCAGCCATGTTGAAAGTCCTCCCCTCCTCCCTGGGCTTCTGGCAGCAGGAGTGAAAAGAGAGGAGCACAGCAATGGGACCCGTTTGACAGAAACCGGCTTCCCACGAGGAAGTCCTTTTCCACGTGCAGACATGCTCCCCAGTGCCTGTGGCAAGGTGAAGGAAATGCCATACACTGACCTGGAAGAGACCACAGGGCCCAGGCACAGTCTGAGCCCTTCCCTCATCCCGGTGGTTTTGCTAGCAGGAGTTCAACACCAAGGAACACAGACCGGAGACCCCCTGGGGCCAAAGGGCTTATGACTAACAATATGCTCTTGCTGTGGAAATCCTATCCCAAGTGGAGGTAGCCAGGTCAACAAAATGCCACACACCCTGGTGGAAGAGACAACATGGCCCAGGCATGGCCTAAGCCCCTCACCTCGTCCCTGTGCTCTGGGGAGCCGGACGGACCCCGAAGCACCATGGCCCTGAGGCCCGTTGGGCAGAAAGCCGGTTTCCCACGGAAACAGCTTTCCTGAGGTGCAGACCGTATCCCAAGGGCTGGTGTCAAGGGAAAGCAAATGCCATCCCCTTATCTGGAAGAAACCCCAGTGCCCAGCCATGTTCTAACCCCTCCCCTCCTCCCTGGGCTTCTGGCAGCAGGAGTGAAAAGAGAGATGCACAGCACTGGGACCCGTTTGACAGAAACCGGCCTCCCACGAGGAAGTCCTTCTCCACGTGCAGACATGCTCCCCATTGCCTGTGGCAAGGTGAAGGAAATGCCATACACTGACCTGGAAGAGACCACAGGGCCCAGGCACAGTGTGAGCCCTTCCCTCATCCCGGCGGTTTTGCTAGCAGGAGTTCAACCCCAACGAACACAGCCCGGAGACCCCCTGGGGCCAAAACATCTTCCAACTAACAATATACTCTTGCTGTGGAAATCCTATCCCAAGTGGGGGTAGCCAGGTCAATAAAATGCCACACACCCAGGTGGAAGAAACAACATGGCCCAGGCATGGTCTAAGCCCGTCACCTCGTCCCTGTGCTCTGGGGAGCCGGAGGGACCCCCGAGGCCCACGGCCCTGAGGCCCGTTGGGCAGGAAGCCGGCCTCCCACGGAAACAGCTTTCCTGAGGTGCAGACCCTCTCCCAAGGGCTGGTGGCAAGGGAAAGCAAATGCCATCCCCTTCTCTGGAAGAAACCCCAGTGCCCAGCCATGTTCTAAGCCCTCCCCTCCTCCCTGGGCTTATGGTAGCAGGAGTGAAAAGAGAGGAGCACAGCACAGGGACCCGTTTGACAGAAACCGGCTTCCCACGAGGAAGTCCTTCTCCACGTGCAGACATGCTCCCCAGTGCCTGTGGCAAGGTGAAGGAAATGCCATACACTAACCTGGAAGAGACCACAGGGCCCAGGCACAGTCTGAGCCCTTCCCTCATCCCGGCAGTTTTACTAGCAGGAGTTCAACCGCAAGGAACACAGACCGGAGACCCCCTGGGGCCCAAACGGCTTCGGACTAACAATATGCTCTTGCTGTGGAAATCCTATCCCAAGTGGGGGTAGCCAGGTCAACAAAATGCCACACAACCAAGTGGAAGAAACAACATGGCCCAGGCATGGTCTAAGCCCCTCACCTCGTCCCGGTGCTTTGTTGAGCCGGAGGGACCCCCGAGGCACACGGCCCGGAGGCCCGTTGGGCAGAAAGCCGGCTTCCCACGGAAACAGCTTTCCTGAGGTGCAGGCCCTATCCCAAGGGCTGGTGGCAAGGGAAAGCAAATGCCATCCCCTTCTCTGGAAGAAACCCCAGTGCCCAGCCATGTTGAAAGTCCTCCCCTCCTCCCTGGGCTTCTGGCAGCAGGAGTGAAAAGAAAGGAGCACAGCACTGGGACCCGTTTGACAGAAACCGGCTTCCCACGAGGAAGTCCTTCTCCACGTGCAGACATGCTCCCCAGTGCCTGTGGCAAGGTGAAGGAAATGCCATACACTGACCTGGAAGAGACCACAGGGCCCAGGCACAGTCTGAGCCCTTCCCTCATCCCGGTGGTTTTGCTAGCAGGAGTTCAACACCAAGGAACACAGACCGGAGACCCCCTGGGGCCAAAACGGCTTCCGACTAACAATATGCTCTTGCTGTGGAAATCCTATCCCAAGTGGAGGTAGCCAGGTCAACAAAATGCCACACACCCAGGTGGAAGAGACAATATGGCCCAGGCATGGCCTAAGCCCCTCACCTCGTCCCTGTGCTCTGGGGAGCCGGAGTGACCCCGAGGCCAACGGCCCTGAGGCCCGTTGGCAGGAAGCCGGCTTCCCACGGAAACAGCTTTCCTGAGTTGCAGACCCTATCCCAAGGGCTGGAGGCAAGGGAAAACAAATGCCATCCACTTCTCTGGAAAAAACCCCAGTGCCCAGCCATGTTCTAAGCCCTCCCCTCCTCCCTGGGCTTCTGGCAGCTGGAGTGAAAAGAGAGGAGCACAGCACTGGGACCCGGTTGACAGAAACAGGCTTCCCACGAGGAAGTCCTTCTCCACGTGCAGACATGCTCCCCAGTGCCTGTGGCAAGGTGAAGGAAATGCCATACACTGACCTGGAAGAGACCACAGGGCCCAGGCACAGTCTGAGCCCTTCTCTCATCCCGGCGGTTTTGCTAGCAGGAGTTCAACCCCCAAAACACAGCCCTGAGACCCCCTGGGGCCAAAACGGCTTCCGACTAACAATATGCTCTTGCTGTGGAAATCCTATCCCAAGTGGGGGTAGCCAGGTCAACAAAATGCCACACACCCAGGTGAAAGAGACAACATGGCCCAGGCATGGTCTAAGCCCCTCACCTCGTCCCTGTTCTCTGGGGAGCCGGAGGGACCCCCGAGGCACACGGCCCTGAGGCCCGTTGGGCAGAAACCCGGCTTCCCACGGAAACAGCTCTCCTGAGGTGCAGAACCTATCCCAAGGGCTGGTGGCAAGGGAAAGCAAATGCCATCCCCTTCTCTGGAAGAAACCCAGGTACCCAGCCATGTTGTACGCCCTCCCCTCCTCCCTGGGCTTCTGGCTGTAGGAGTGAAAAGAGAGGAGCACAGCACTGGGACCCGTTTGACAGAAACCGGCTTCCCACGAGGAAGTCATTCTCCACGTGCAGACATGCTCCCCAGTGCCTGTGGCAAGGTGAAGGAAATGCCATACACTGACCTGGAAGAGACTACAGGGCCCAGGCACAGTCTGAGCCCTACCCTCATCCTGGCGGTTTTGCTAGCAGGAGTTCAACACCAAGGAACACAGACCGGAGACCCCCTGGGGCCAAAACGGCTATGGACTAACAATATGCTCTTTCTCTGGAAATCCTATCTCAAGTGGGGGTAACCAGGTCAACAAAATGTCTCACACACAGGTGGAAGAGACAACATGGCCCAGGCATGGCCTAAGCCCCTCACCTCGTCCCTGTGGTCTGGAGAGCCGGAGGGACCCAGAGGCCCACGGCCCTGAGGCCCGTTGGGCAGAAAGCCGGCTTCCCAAAGAAACAGCTTTCCTGAGGTGCAGACCCTATCCCAAGGGCTGGTGGCAAGGGAAAGCAAATGCCATCCCCTTCTCTGGAAGAAACCCCAGTGCCCAGCCATGTTGAAAGTCCTCCCCTCCTCCCTGGGCTTCTGGCAGCAGGAGTGAAAAGAGAGGAGCACAGCAATGGGACCCGTTTGACAGAAACCGGCTTCCCACGAGGAAGTCCTTCTCCACGTGCAGACATGCTCCCCAGTGCCTGTGGCAAGGTGAAGGAAATGCCATACACTGACCTGGAAGAGACCACAGGGCCCAGGTACAGTCTGAGCCCTTCCCTCATCCCGGTGGTTTTGCTAGCAGGAGTTCAACACCAAGGAACACAGACCGGAGACCCCCTGGGGCCAAAACGGCTTCCGACTAACAATATGCTCTTGCTGTGGAAATCCTATCCCAAGTGGAGGTAGCCAGGTCAACAAAATGCCACACACCCAGGTGGAAGAGACAATATGGCCCAGGCATGGCCTAAGCCCCTCACCTCGTCCCTGTGCTCTGGGGAGCCGGAGTGACCCCGAGGCCAACGGCCCTGAGGCCCGTTGGCAGGAAGCCGGCTTCCCACGGAAACAGCTTTCCTGAGTTGCAGACCCTATCCCAAGGGCTGGAGGCAAGGGAAAACAAATGCCATCCACTTCTCTGGAAGAAACCCCAGTGCCCAGCCATGTTCTAAGCCCTCCCCTCCTCCCTGGGCTTCTGGCAGCTGGAGTGAAAAGAGAGGAGCACAGCACTGGGACCCGGTTGACAGGAACAGGCTTCCCACGAGGAAGTCATTCTCCACGTGCAGACATGCTCCCCAGTGCCTGTGGCAAGGTGAAGGAAATGCCATACACTGACCTGGAAGAGACGACAGGGCCCAGGCACAGTCTGAGCCCTTCCCTCATCTCGGCGGTTTTGCTAGCAAGAGTTCAACCGCAAGGAACACAGTCCGGAGACCCCCTGGGGCCCAAACGGCTTCCGACTAACAATATGTTCTTGCTGTGGAAATCTAAACCCAAGTGGGGGTAGCCAGGTCAACAAAATGCCACACACCGAGGTGGAAGAAACAACATGGCCCAGGCATGGTCTAAGCCCCTCACCTCGTCCCTGTGCTCTGGGGAGCCGGAGGGACCCCCGAGGCATACGGCCCGGAGGCCCGTTGGGCAGAAAGCCGGCTTCCCACGGAAACAGCTTTCCTGAGGTGCAGACCCTATCCCAAGGGGTGGTGGCAAGGGAAAGCAAATGCCATCCCCTTCTCTGGAAGAAACCCCAGTGCCCAGCCATGTTGTAAGCTCTCCCCTCCTACCTGGGCTTCTGGCAGCAGGAGTGAAAAGAGAGGGGCACAGCACGGGGACCCGTTTGACAGAAACCGGCTTCCCACGAGGAAGTCCTTCTCCACGTGCAGACATGCTCCCCAGTGCCTGTGGCAAGGTGAAGGAAATGCCATACACTGACCTGGAAGAGACCACAGGGCCCAGGCACAGTCTGAGCCCTTCTCTCATCCCGGCGGTTTTGCTAGCAGGAGTTCAACCCCCAAAACACAGCCATGAGACCCCCTGGGGCCAAAACGGCTTCCGACTAACAATATGCTCTTGCTGTGGAAATCCTATCCCAAGTGGGGGTAGCCAGGTCAACAAAATGCCACACACCCAGGTGAAAGAGACAACATGGCCCAGGCATGGTCTAAGCCCCTCACCTCGTCCCTGTTCTCTGGGGAGCCGGAGGGACCCCCGAGGCACACGGCCCTGAGGCCCGTTGGGCAGAAACCCGGCTTCCCACGGAAACAGCTCTCCTGAGGTGCAGAACCCATCCCAAGGGCTGGTGGCAAGGGAAAGCAAATGCCATCCCCTTCTCTGGAAGAAACCCAGGTACCCAGCCATGTTGTAAGCCCTCCCCTCCTCCCTGGGCTTCTGGCTGTAGGAGTGAAAAGAGAGGAGCACAGCACTGGGACCCGTTTGACAGAAACCGGCTTCCCACGAGGAAGTCATTCTCCACGTGCAGACATGCTCCCCAGTGCCTGTGGCAAGGTGAAGGAAATGCCATACACTGACCTGGAAGAGACTACAGGGCCCAGGCACAGTCTGAGCCCTACCCTCATCCTGGCGGTTTTGCTAGCAGGAGTTCAACACCAAGGAACACAGACCGGAGACCCCCTGGGGCCAAAACGGCTATGGACTAACAATATGCTCTTTCTCTGGAAATCCTATCTCAAGTGGGGGTAACCAGGTCAACAAAATGTCACACACCCAGGTGGAAGAGACAACATGGCCCAGGCATGGCCTAAGCCCCTCACCTCGTCCCTGTGGTCTGGAGAGCCGGAGGGACCCAGAGGCCCACGGCCCTGAGGCCCGTTGGGCAGAAAGCCGGCTTCCCAAAGAAACAGCTTTCCTGAGGTGCAGACCCTATCCCAAGGGCTGGTGGCAAGGGAAAGCAAATGCCATCCCCTTCTCTGGAAGAAACCCCAGTGCCCAGCCATGTTGAAAGTCCTCCCCTCCTCCCTGGGCTTCTGGCAGCAGGAGTGAAAAGAGAGGAGCACAGCAATGGGACCCGTTTGACAGAAACCGGCTTCCCACGAGGAAGTCCTTCTCCACGTGCAGACATGCTCCCCAGTGCCTGTGGCTAGGTGAAGGAAATGCCATACACTGACCTGGAAGAGACCACAGGGCCCAGGCACAGTCTGAGCCCTTCCCTCATCCTGGCGGTTTTGCTAGCAGGAGTTCAACACCAAGGAACACAGACCGGAGACCCCCTGGGGCCAAAGGGCTTATGACTAACAATATGCTCTTGCTGTGGAAATCCTATCCCAAGTGGAGGTAGCCAGGTCAACAAAATGCCACACACCCTGGTGGAAGAGACAACATGGCCCAGGCATGGCCTAAGCCCCTCACCTCGTCCCTGTGCTCTGGGGAGACGGACGGACCCCGAAGCACCATGGCCCTGAGGCCCGTTGGGCAGAAAGCCGGTTTCCCACGGAAACAGCTTTCCTGAGGTGCAGACCGTATCCCAAGGGCTGGTGTCAAGGGAAAGCAAATGCCATCCCCTTATCTGGAAGAAACCCCAGTGCCCAGCCATGTTCTAAGCCCTCCCCTCCTCCCTGGGCTTCTGGCAGCAGGAGTGAAAAGAGAGATGCACAGCACTGGGACCCGTTTGACAGAAACCGGCCTCCCACGAGGAAGTCCTTCTCCACGTGCAGACATGCTCCCCATTGCCTGTGGCAAGGTGAAGGAAATGCCATACACTGACCTGGAATAGACCACAGGGCCCAGGCACAGTCTGAGCCCTTCCCTCATCCCGGCGGTTTTGCTAGCAGGAGTTCAACCCCAACGAACACAGCCCGGAGACCCCCTGGGGCCAAAACGTCTTCCAACTAACAGTATACTCTTGCTGTGGAAATCCTATCCCAAGTGGGGGTAGCCAGGTCAATAAAATGCCACACACCCAGGTGGAAGAAACAACATGGCCCAGGCATGGTCTAAGCCCGTCACCTCGTCCCTGTGCTCTGGGGAGCCGGAGGGAACCCCGAGGGCCACGGCCCTGAGGCCCGTTGGGCAGGAAGCCGGCCTCCCACGGAAACAGCTTTCCTGAGGTGCAGACCCTCTCCCAAGGGCTGGTGGCAAGGGAAAGCAAATGCCATCCCCTTCTCTGGAAGAAACCCCAGTGCCCAGCCATGTTCTAAGCCCTCCCCTCCTCCCTGGGCTTATGGTAGCAGGAGTGAAAAGAGAGGAGCACAGCACAGGGAACCGTTTGACAGAAACCGGCTTCCCACGAGTTAGTCATTCTCCACGTGCAGACATGCTCCCCAGTGCCTGTGGCAAGGTGAAGGAAATGCCATACACTAACCTGGAAGAGACCACAGGGCCCAGGCGCAGTCTGAGCCCTTCCCTCATCCCGGTGGTTTTGCTAGCAAGAGTTCAACCCCAAGAACACAGCCCGGAGACCCCCTGGGGCCAAAACAGCTTCCGAGTAACAATCTGCTATTGCTGTGGAAGTCCTATCCCAAGTGGAGGTAGCCAGGTCAACAAAATGCCACACACCCTGGTGGAAGAGACAACATGGCCCAGGCATGGCCTAAGCCCCTCACCTCGTCCCTGTGCTCTGGGGAGCCGGAGGGACCCCCTAGGCCCACGGCCCTGAGGCCCGTTGGGCAGAAAGCCGGCTTCCCACGGAAACAGCTTTCCTGAGGTGCAGACCCTATCCCAAGGGCTGGTGGCAAGGGAAAGCAAATGCCATCCCCTTCTCTGGAAGAAACCCCAGTGCCCAGCCATGTTGAAAGTCCTCCCCTCCTCCCTGGGCTTCTGGCAGCAGGAGTGAAAAGATAGGAGCACAGCACTGGGACCCGTTTGACAGAAACCGGCTTCCCACGAGGAAGTCCTTCTCCACGTGCAGACATGCTCCCCAGTGCCTGTGGCAAGGTGAAGGAAATGCCATACACTGACCTGGAAGAGACCACAGGGCCCAGGCACAGTCTGAGCCCTTCCCTCATCCCGGTGGTTTTTCTAGCAGGAGTTCAACACCAAGGAACACAGACCGGAGACCCCCTGGGGCCAAAACGGCTTCCGACTAACAATATGCTCTTGCTGTGGAAATCCTATCCCAAGTGGAGGTAGCCAGGTCAACAAAATGCCACACACCCAGGTGGAAGAGACAATATGGCCCAGGCATGGACTAAGCCCCTCACCTCGTCCCTGTGCTCTGGGGAGCCGGAGTGACCCCGAGGCCAACGGCCCTGAGGCCCGTTGGCAGGAAGCCGGCTTCCCACGGAAACAGCTTTCCTGAGTTGCAGACCCTATCCCAAGGGGTGGTGGCAAGGGAAAGCAAATGCCATCCCCTTCTCTGGAAGAAACCCCTTTGCCCAGCCATGTTGTAAGCTCTCCCCTCCTCCCTGGGCTTCTGGCAGCAGGAGTGAAAAGAGAGGGGCACAGCACGGGGACCCGTTTGACAGAAACCGGCTTCCCACGAGGAAGTCCTTCTCCACGTGCAGACATGCTCCCCAGTGCCTGTGGCAAGGTGAAGGAAATGCCATACACTGACCTGGAAGAGACCACAGGGCCCAGGCACAGTCTGAGCCCTTCCCTCATCCCGGTGGTTTTGCTAGCAGGAGTTCAACACCAAGGAACACAGACCGGAGACCCCCTGGGGCCAAAACGGCTTCCGACTAACAATATGCTCTTGCTGTGGAAATCCTATCCCAAGTGGAGGTAGCCAGGTCAACAAAATGCCACACAACCAAGTGGAAGAAACAACATGGCCCAGGCATGGTCTAAGCCCCTCACCTCGTCCCGGTGCTTTGGGGAGCCGGAGGGACCCCCGAGGCACACGGCCCGGAGGCCCGTTGGGCAGAAAGCCGGCTTCCCACGGAAACAGATTTCCTGAGGTGCAGACCCTATCTCAAGGGCTGGTGGCAAGGGAAAGCAAATGCCATCCCCTTCTCTGGAAGAAACCCCAGTGCCCAGCCATGTTGAAAGTCCTCCCCTCCTCCCTGGGCTTCTGGCAGCAGGAGTGAAAAGAAAGGAGCACAGCACTGGGACCCGTTTGACAGAAACCGGCTTCCCACGAGGAAGTCCTTCTCCACGTGCAGACATGCTCCCCAGTGCCTGTGGCAAGGTGAAGGAAATGCCATACACTGACCTGGAAGAGACCACAGGGCCCAGGCACAGTCTGAGCCCTTCCCTCATCCCGGTGGTTTTGCTAGCAGGAGTTCAACACCAAGGAACACAGACCGGAGACCCCCTGGGGCCAAAACGGCTTCCGACTAACAATATGCTCTTGCTGTGGAAATCCTATCCCAAGTGGAGGTAGCCAGGTCAACAAAATGCCACACACCCAGGTGGAAGAGACAATATGGCCCAGGCATGGCCTAAGCCCCTCACCTCGTCCCTGTGCTCTGGGGAGCCGGAGTGACCCCGAGGCCAACGGCCCTGAGGCCCGTTGGCAGGAAGCCGGCTTCCCACGGAAACAGCTTTCCTGAGTTGCAGACCCTATCCCAAGGGCTGGAGGCAAGGGAAAACAAATGCCATCCACTTCTCTGGAAGAAACCCCAGTGCCCAGCCATGTTCTAAGCCGTCCCCTCCTCCCTGGGCTTCTGGCAGCTGGAGTGAAAAGAGAGGAGCACAGCACTGGGACCCGGTTGACAGAAACAGGCTTCCCACGAGGAAGTCATTCTCCACGTGCAGACATGCTCCCCAGTGCCTGTGGCAAGGTGAAGGAAATGCCATACACTGACCTGGAAGAGACGACAGGGCCCAGGCACAGTCTGAGCCCTTCCCTCATCTCGGCGGTTTTGCTAGCAAGAGTTCAACCGCAAGGAACACAGTCCGGAGACCCCCTGGGGCCCAAACGGCTTCCGACTAACAATATGTTCTTGCTGTGGAAATCTAAACCCAAGTGGGGGTAGCCAGGTCAACAAAATGCCACACACCGAGGTGGAAGAAACAACATGGCCCAGGCATGGTCTAAGCCCCTCACCTCGTCCCTGTGGTCTGGAGAGCCGGAGGGACCCAGAGGCCCACGGCCCTGAGGCCCGTTGGGCAGAAAGCCGGCTTCCCAAAGAAACAGCTTTCCTGAGGTGCAGACCCTATCCCAAGGGCTGGTGGCAAGGGAAAGCAAATGCCATCCCCTTCTCTGGAAGAAACCCCAGTGCCCAGCCATGTTGAAAGTCCTCCCCTCCTCCCTGGGCTTCTGGCAGCAGGAGTGAAAAGAGAGGAGCACAGCAATGGGACCCGTTTGACAGAAACCGGCTTCCCACGAGGAAGTCCTTCTCCACGTGCAGACATGCTCCCCAGTGCCTGTGGCAAGGTGAAGGAAATGCCATACACTGACCTGGAAGAGACCACAGGGCCCAGGCACAGTCTGAGCCCTTCTCTCATCCCGGTGGTTTTGCTAGGAGGAGTTCAACACCAAGGAACACAGACCGGAGACCCCCTGGGGCCAAAGGGCTTATGACTAACAATATGCTCTTGCTGTGGAAATCCTATCCCAAGTGGAGGTAGCCAGGTCAACAAAATGCCACACACCCTGGTGGAAGAGACAACATGGCCCAGGCATGGCCTAAGCCCCTCACCTCGTCCCTGTGCTCTGGGGAGCCGGACGGACCCCGAAGCACAATGGCCCTGAGGCCCGTTGGGCAGAAAGCCGGTTTCCCACGGAAACAGCTTTCCTGAGGTGCAGACCGTATCCCAAGGGCTGGTGTCAAGGGAAAGCAAATGCCATCCCCTTATCTGGAAGAAACCCCAGTGCCCAGCCATGTTCTAAGCCCTCCCCTCCTCCCTGGGCTTCTGGCAGCAGGAGTGAAAAGAGAGATGCACAGCACTGGGACCCGTTTGACAGAAACCGGCCTCCCACGAGGAAGTACTTCTCCACGGGCAGACATGCTCCCCATTGCCTGTGGCAAGGTGAAGGAAATGCCATACACTGACCTGGAAGAGACCACAGGGCCCAGGCACAGTCTGAGCCCTTCCCTCATCCCGGCGGTTTTGCTAGCAGTAGTTCAACCCCAACGAACACAGCCCGGAGACCCCCTGGGGCCAAAACATCTTCCAACTAACAATATACTCTTGCTGTGGAAATCCTATCCCAAGTGGGGGTAGCCAGGTCAACAAAATGCCCCACACCCAGCTGGAAGAGAGAATATGGCCCAGGCATGGCCTAAGCCCCTCACCTCGTCCTTGTGCTCTGGGGAGCCGGAGTGACCCCGAGGCCAACGGCCCTGAGGCCCGTTGGCAGGAAGCCGGCTTCCCACGGAAACAGCTTTCCTGAGTTGCAGACCCTATCCCAAGGGCTGGAGGCAAGGGAAAACAAATGCCATCCACTTCTCTGGAAGAAACCCCAGTGCCCAGCCATGTTCTAAGCCGTCCCCTCCTCCCTGGGCTTCTGGCAGCTGGAGTGAAAAGAGAGGAGCACAGCACTGGGACCCGGTTGACAGAAACAGGCTTCCCACGAGGAAGTCCTTCTCCACGTGCAGACATGCTCCCCAGTTCCTGTGGCAAGGTGAAGGAAATGCCATACACTGACCTGGAAGAGACGACAGGGCCCAGGCACAGTCTGAGCCCTTCCCTCATCTCGGCGGTTTTGCTAGCAAGAGTTCAACCGCAAGGAACACAGTCCGGAGACCCCCTGGGGCCCAAACGGCTTCCGACTAACAATATGTTCTTGCTGTGGAAATCTAAACCCAAGTGGGGGTAGCCAGGTCAACAAAATGCCACACACCGAGGTGGAAGAAACAACATGGCCCAGGCATGGTCTAAGCCCCTCACCTCATCCCTGTGCTCTGGGGAGCCGGAGGGACCCCCGAGGCATACGGCCCGGAGGCCCGTTGGGCAGAAAGCCGGCTTCCCACGGAAACAGCTTTCCTGAGGTGCAGACCCTATCCCAAGGGGTGGTGGCAAGGGAAAGCAAATGCCATCCCCTTCTCTGGAAGAAACCCCAGTGCCCAGCCATGTTGTAAGCTCTCCCCTCCTCCCTGGGCTTCTGGCAGCAGGAGTGAAAAGAGAGGGGCACAGCACGGGGACCCGTTTGACAGAAACCGGCTTCCCACGAGGAAGTCCTTCTCCACGTGCAGACATGCTCCCCAGTGCCTGTGGCAAGGTGAAGGAAATGCCATACACTGACCTGGAAGAGACCACAGGGCCCAGGCACAGTCTGAGCCCTTCTCTCATCCCGGCGGTTTTGCTAGCAGGAGTTCAACCCCCAAAACACAGCCCTGAGACCCCCTGGGGCCAAAACGGCTTCCGACTAACAATATGCTCTTGCTGTGGAAATCCTATCCCAAGTGGGGGTAGCCAGGTCAACAAAATGCCACACACCCAGGTGAAAGAGACAACATGGCCCAGGCATGGTCTAAGCCCCTCACCTCGTCCCTGTTCTCTGGGGAGCCGGAGGGACCCCCGAGGCACACGGCCCTGAGGCCCATTGGGCAGAAACCCGGCTTCCCACGGAAACAGCTCTCCTGAGGTGCAGAACCTATCCCAAGGGCTGGTGGCAAGGGAAAGCAAATGCCATCCCCTTCTCTGGAAGAAACCCAGGTACCCAGCCATGTTGTAAGCCCTCCCCTCCTCCCTGGGCTTCTGGCTGTAGGAGTGAAAAGAGAGGAGCACAGCACTGGGACCCGTTTGACAGAAACCGGCTTCCCACGAGGAAGTCATTCTCCACGTGCAGACATGCTCCCCAGTGCCTGTGGCAAGGTGAAGGAAATGCCATACACTGACCTGGAAGAGACTACAGGGCCCAGGCACAGTCTGAGCCCTACCCTCATCCCGGCGGTTTTGCTAGCAGGAGTTCAACACCAAGGAACACAGACCGGAGACCCCCTGGGGCCAAAACGGCTACGGACTAACAATATGCTCTTTCTGTGGAAATCCTATCTCAAGTGGGGGTAACCAGGTCAACAAAATGTCACACACCCAGGTGGAAGAGACAACATGGCCCAGGCATGGTCTAAGCCCCTCACCTCGTCCCTGTGGTCTGGAGAGCCGGAGGGACCCAGAGGCCCACGGCCCTGAGGCCCGTTGGGCAGAAAGCCGGCTTCCCACAGAAACAGCTTTCCTGAGGTGCAGACCCTATCCCAAGGGCTGGTGGCAAGGGAAAGCAAATGCCATCCCCTTCTCTGGAAGAAACCCCAGTGCCCAGCCATGTTGAAAGTCCTCCCCTCCTCCCTGGGCTTCTGGCAGCAGGAGTGAAAAGAGAGGAGCACAGCAATAGGACCCGTTTGACAGAAACCGGCTTCCCACGAGGAAGTCCTTCTCCACGTGCAGACATGCTCCCCAGTGCCTGTGGCTAGGTGAAGGAAATGCCATACACTGACCTGGAAGAGACCACAGGGCCCAGGCACAGTCTGAGCCCTTCCCTCATCCCGGTGGTTTTGCTAGCAGGAGTTCAACACCAAGGAACACAGACCGGAGACCCCCTGGGGCCAAAACATCTTCCAACTAACAATATGCTCTTGCTGTGGAAATCCTATCCCAAGTGGGGGTAGCCAGGTCAATAAAATGCCACACACCCTGGTGGAAGAAACAACATGGCCCAGGCATGGTCTAAGCCCGTCACCTCGTCCCTGTGCTCTGGGGAGCCGGAGGGAACCCCGAGGGCCACGGCCCTGAGGCCCGTTGGGCAGGAAGCCGGCCTCCCACGGAAACAGCTTTCCTGAGGTGCAGACCCTCTCCCAAGGGCTGGTGGCAAGGGAAAGCAAATGCCATCCCCTTCTCTGGAAGAAACCCCAGTGCCCAGCCATGTTCTAAGCCCTCCCCTCCTCCCTGGGCTTATGGTAGCAGGAGTGAAAAGAGAGGAGCACAGCACAGGGACCCGTTTGACAGAAACCGGCTTCCCACGAGTTAGTCATTCTCCACGTGCAGACATGCTCCCCAGTGCCTGTGGCAAGGTGAAGGAAATGCCATACACTAACCTGGAAGAGACCACAGGGCCCAGGCACAGTCTGAGCCCTTCCCTCATCCCGGTGGTTTTGCTAGCAAGAGTTCAACCCCAAGAACACAGCCCGGAGACCCCCTGGGGCCAAAACAGCTTCCGACTAACAATCTGCTATTGCTGTGGAAGTCCTATCCCAAGTGGAGGTAGCCAGGTCAACAAAATGCCACACACCCTGGTGGAAGAGACAACATGGCCCAGGCATGGCCTAAGCCCCTCACCTCGTCCCTGTGCTCTGGGGAGCCGGAGGGACCCCCTAGGCCCACGGCCCTGAGGCCCGTTGGGCAGAAAGCCGGCTTCCCACGGAAACAGCTTTCCTGAGGTGCAGACCCTATCCCAAGGGCTGGTGGCAAGGGAAAGCAAATGCCATCCCCTTCTCTGGAAGAAACCCCAGTGCCCAGCCATGTTGAAAGTCCTCCCCTCCTCCCTGGGCTTCTGGCAGCAGGAGTGAAAAGATAGGAGCACAGCACTGGGACCCGTTTGACAGACACCGGCTTCCCACGAGGAAGTCCTTCTCCACGTGCAGACATGCTCCCCAGTGCCTGTGGCAAAGTGAAGGAAATGCCATACACTGACCTGGAAGAGACCACAGGGCCCAGGCACAGTCTGAGCCCTTCCCTCATCCCGGTGGTTTTTCTAGCAGGAGTTCAACACCAAGGAACACAGACCGGAGACCCCCTGGGGCCAAAACATCTTCCAACTAACAATATACTCTTGCTGTGGAAATCCTATCCCAAGTGGGGGTAGCCAGGTCAATAAAATGCCACACACCCAGGTGGAAGAAACAACATGGCCCAGGCATGGTCTAAGCCCGTCACCTCGTCCCTGTGCTCTGGGGAGCCGGAGGGACCCCCGAGGCCCACGGCCCTGAGGCCCGTTGGGCAGAAAGCCGGCCTCCCACGGAAACAGCTTTCCTGAGGTGCAGACCCTCTCCCAAGGGCTGGTGGCAAGGGAAAGCAAATGCTATCCCCTTCTCTGGAAGAAACCCCAGTGCCCAGCCATGTTCTAAGCCCTCCCCTCCTCCCTGGGCTTATGGTAGCAGGAGTGAAAAGAGAGGAGCACAGCACAGGGACCCGTTTGACAGAAACCGGCTTCCCACGAGTTAGTCATTCTCCACGTGCAGACATGCTCCCCAGTGCCTGTGGCAAGGTGAAGGAAATGCCATACACTAACCTGGAAGAGACCACAGGGCCCAGGCACAGTCTGAGCCCTTCCCTCATCCCGGCGGTTTTGCTAGCAGGAGTTCAACCCCAAGGAACACAGACCGGAGACCCCCTGGGGCCCAAACGGCTTCGGACTAACAATATGCTCTTGCTGTGGAAATCCTATCCCAAGTGGGGGTAGCCAGGTCAACAAAATGCCACACAACCAAGTGGAAGAAACAACATGGCCCAGGCATGGTCTAAGCCCCTCACCTCGTCCCGGTGCTTTGGGGAGCCGGAGGGACCCCCGAGGCACACGGCCCGGAGGCCCGTTGGGCAGAAAGCCGGCTTCCCACGGAAACAGCTTTCCTGAGGTGCAGACCCTATCCCAAGGGCTGGTGGCAAGGGAAAGCAAATGCCATCCCCTTCTCTGGAAGAAACCCCAGTGCCCAGCCATGTTGAAAGTCCTCCCCTCCTCCCTGGGCTTCTGGCAGCAGGAGTGAAAAGAAAGGAGCACAGCACTGGGACCCGTTTGACAGAAACCGGCTTCCCACGAGGAAGTCCTTCTCCACGTGCAGACATGCTCCCCAGTGCCTGTGGCAAGGTGAAGGAAATGCCATACACTGACCTGGAAGAGACCACAGGGCCCAGGCACAGTCTGAGCCCTTCCCTCATCCCGGTGGTTTTGCTAGCAGGAGTTCAACACCAAGGAACACAGACCGGAGACCCCCTGGGGCCAAAACGGCTTCCGACTAACAATATGCTCTTGCTGTGGAAATCCTATCCCAAGTGGAGGTAGCCAGGTCAACAAAATGCCACACACCCAGGTGGAAGAGACAATATGGCCCAGGCATGGCCTAAGCCCCTCACCTCGTCCCTGTGCTCTGGGGAGCCGGAGTGACCCCGAGGCCAACGGCCCTGAGGCCCGTTGGCAGGAAGCCGGCTTCCCACGGAAACAGCTTTCCTGAGTTGCAGACCCTATCCCAAGGGCTGGAGGCAAGGGAAAACAAATGCCATCCACTTCTCTGGAAGAAACCCCAGTGCCCAGCCATGTTCTAAGCCGTCCCCTCCTCCCTGGGCTTCTGGCAGCTGGAGTGAAAAGAGAGGAGCACAGCACTGGGACCCGGTTGACAGAAACAGGCTTCCAACGAGGAAGTCCTTCTCCACGTGCAGACATGCTCCCCAGTTCCTGTGGCAAGGTGAAGGAAATGCCATACACTGACCTGGAAGAGACGACAGGGCCCAGGCACAGTCTGAGCCTTTCCCTCATCTCGGCGGTTTTGCTAGCAAGAGTTCAACCGCAAGGAACACAGTCCGGAGACCCCCTGGGGCCCAAACGGCTTCCGACTAACAATATGTTCTTGCTGTGGAAATCTAAACCCAAGTGGGGGTAGCCAGGTCAACAAAATGCCACACACCGAGGTGGAAGAAACAACATGGCCCAGGCATGGTCTAAGCCCCTCACCTCGTCCCTGTGCTCTGGGGAGCCGGAGGGACCCCCGAGGCATACGGCCCGGAGGCCCGTTGGGCAGAAAGCCGGCTTCCCACAGAAACAGCTTTCCTGAGGTGCAGACCCTATCCCAAGGGCTGGTGGCAAGGGAAAGCAAATGCCATCCCCTTCTCTGGAAGAAACCCCAGTGCCCAGCCATGTTGAAAGTCCTCCCCTCCTCCCTGGGCTTCTGGCAGCAGGAGTGAAAAGAGAGGAGCACAGCAATAGGACCCGTTTGACAGAAACCGGCTTCCCACGAGGAAGTCCTTCTCCACGTGCAGACATGCTCCCCAGTGCCTGTGGCTAGGTGAAGGAAATGCCATACACTGACCTGGAAGAGACCACAGGGCCCAGGCACAGTCTGAGCCCTTCCCTCATCCCGGTGGTTTTGCTAGCAGGAGTTCAACACCAAGGAACACAGACCGGAGACCCCCTGGAGCCAAAGGGCTTATGACTAACAATATGCTCTTGCTGTGGAAATCCTATCCCAAGTGAAGGTAGCCAGGTCAACAAAATGCCACACACCCTGGTGGAAGAGACAACATGGCCCAGGCATGGCCTAAGCCCCTCACCTCGTCCCTGTGCTCTGGGGAGACGGACGGACCCCGAAGCACCATGGCCCTGAGGCCCGTTGGGCAGAAAGCCGGTTTCCCACGGAAACAGCTTTCCTGAGGTGCAGACCGTATCCCAAGGGCTGGTGTCAAGGGAAAGCAAATGCCATCCCCTTATCTGGAAGAAACCCCAGTGCCCAGCCATGTTCTAAGCCCTCCCCTCCTCCCTGGGCTTCTGGCAGCAGGAGTGAAAAGAGAGATGCACAGCACTGGGACCCGTTTGACAGAAACCGGCCTCCCACGAGGAAGTCCTTCTCCACGTGCAGACATGCTCCCCATTGCCTGTGGCAAGGTGAAGGAAATGCCATACACTGACCTGGAATAGACCACAGGGCCCAGGCACAGTCTGAGCCCTTCCCTCATCCCGGCGGTTTTGCTAGCAGGAGTTCAACACCAACGAACACACCCCGGAGACCCCCTGGGGCCAAAACGTCTTCCAACTAACAATATACTCTTGCTGTGGAAATCCTATCCCAAGTGGGGGTAGCCAGGTCAATAAAATGCCACACACCCAGGTGGAAGAAACAACATGGCCCAGGCATGGTCTAAGCCCGTCACCTCGTCCCTGTGCTCTGGGGAGCCGGAGGGAACCCCGAGGGCCACGGCCCTGAGGCCCGTTGGGCAGGAAGCCGGCCTCCCACGGAAACAGCTTTCCTGAGGTGCAGACCCTCTCCCAAGGGCTGGTGGCAAGGGAAAGCAAATGCCATCCCCTTCTCTGGAAGAAACCCCAGTGCCCAGCCATGTTCTAAGCCCTCCCCTCCTCCCTGGGCTTATGGTAGCAGGAGTGAAAAGAGAGGAGCACAGCACAGGGACCCGTTTGACAGAAACCGGCTTCCCACGAGTTAGTCATTCTCCACGTGCAGACATGCTCCCCAGTGCCTGTGGCAAGGTGAAGGAAATGCCATACACTAACCTGGAAGAGACCACAGGGCCCAGGCACAGTCTGAGCCCTTCCCTCATCCCGGTGGTTTTGCTAGCAAGAGTTCAACCCCAAGAACACAGCCCGGAGACCCCCTGGGGCCAAAACAGCTTCCGACTAACAATCTGCTATTGCTGTGGAAGTCCTATCCCAAGTGGAGGTAGCCAGGTCAACAAAATGCCACACACCCTGGTGGAAGAGACAACATGGCCCAGGCATGGCCTAAGCCCCTCACCTCGTCCCTGTGCTCTGGGGAGCCGGAGGGACCCCCTAGGCCCACGGCCCTGAGGCCCGTTGGGCAGAAAGCCGGCTTCCCACGGAAACAGCTTTCCTGAGGTGCAGACCCTATCCCAAGGGCTGGTGGCAAGGGAAAGCAAATGCCATCCCCTTCTCTGGAAGAAACCCCAGTGCCCAGCCATGTTGAAAGTCCTCCCCTCCTCCCTGGGCTTCTGGCAGCAGGAGTGAAAAGATAGGAGCACAGCACTGGGACCCGTTTGACAGACACCGGCTTCCCACGAGGAAGTCCTTCTCCACGTGCAGACATGCTCCCCAGTGCCTGTGGCAAGGTGAAGGAAATGCCATACACTGACCTGGAAGAGACCACAGGGCCCAGGCACAGTCTGAGCCCTTCCCTCATCCCGGTGGTTTTTCTAGCAGGAGTTCAACACCAAGGAACACAGACCGGAGACCCCTGGGGCCAAAACGGCTTCCGACTAACAATATGCTCTTGCTGTGGAAATCCTATCCCAAGTGGAGGTAGCCAGGTCAACAAAATGCCACACACCCAGGTGGAAGAGACAATATGGCCCAGGCATGGCCTAAGCCCCTCACCTCGTCCCTGTGCTCTGGGGAGCCGGAGTGACCCCGAGGCCAACGGCCCTGAGGCCCGTTGGCAGGAAGCCGGCTTCCCACGGAAACAGCTTTCCTGAGTTGCAGACCCTATCCCAAGGGGTGGTGGCAAGGGAAAGCAAATGCCATCCCCTTCTCTGGAAGAAACCCCTTTGCCCAGCCATGTTGTAAGCTCTCCCCTCCTCCCTGGGCTTCTGGCAGCAGGAGTGAAAAGAGAGGGGCACAGCACGGGGACCCGTTTGACAGAAACCGGCTTCCCACGAGGAAGTCCTTCTCCACGTGCAGACATGCTCCCCAGTGCCTGTGGCAAGGTGAAGGAAATGCCATACACTGACCTGGAAGAGACCACAGGGCCCAGGCACAGTCTGAGCCCTTCTCTCATCCCGGCGGTTTTGCTAGCAGGAGTTCAACCCCCAAAACACAGCCCTGAGACCCGCTGGGGCCAAAACGGCTTCCGACTAACAATATGCTCTTGCTGTGGAAATCCTATCCCAAGTGGGGGTAGCCAGGTCAACAAAATGCCACACACCCAGGTGAAAGAGACAACATGGCCCAGGCATGGTCTAAGCCCCTCACCTCGTCCCTGTTCTCTGGGGAGCCGGAGGGACCCCCCGAGGCACACGGCCCTGAGGCCCGTTGGGCAGAAACCCGGCTTCCCACGGAAACAGCTCTCCTGAGGTGCAGAACCTATCCCAAGGGCTGGTGGCAAGGGAAAGCAAATGCCATCCCCTTCTCTGGAAGAAACCCCAGTGCCCAACCATGTTCTAAGCCCTCCCCTCCTCCCTGGGCTTCTGGCAGCAGGAGTGAAAAGAGAGATGCACAGCACTGGGACCCGTTTGACGGAAACCGGCCTCCCACGAGGAAGTCCTTCTCCACGTGCAGACATGCTCCCCATTGCCTGTGGCAAGGTGAAGGAAATGCCATACACTGACCTGGAATAGACCACAGGGCCCAGGCACAGTCTGAGCCCTTCCCTCATCCCGGCGGTTTTGCTAGCAGGAGTTCAACCCCAACGAACACAGCCCGGAGACCCCCTGTGGCCAAAACGTCTTCCAACTAACAATATACTCTTGCTGTGGAAATCCTATCCCAATGGGGGTAGCCAGGTCAATAAAATGCCACACACCCAGGTGGAAGAAACAACATGGCCCAGGCATGGTCTAAGCCCGTCACCTCGTCCCTGTGCTCTGGGGAGCCGGAGGGAACCCCGAGGCCCCCGGCCCTGAGGCCCGTTGGGCAGGAAGCCGGCCTCCCACGGAAACAGCTTTCCTGAGGTGCAGACCCTCTCCCAAGGGCTGGTGGCAAGGGAAAGCAAATGCCATGCCCTTCTCTGGAAGAAACTCCAGTGCCCAGCCATGTTGTAAGCCCTCCGCTCCTCCTGGGCTTCTGGCAGCAGGAGTGAAAAGAGAGGAGCACAGCACTGGGTCCCGTTTGATGGAAACCGGCTTCCCACGAGGAAGTCCTTCTCCACGTGCAGACATGCTCCCCAGTGCCTGTGGCAAGCTGAAGGAAATGCCATACACTGACCTGGAAGAGACCACAGGGCCCAGGCACAGTCTGAGCCCTTCCCTCATCCCGGCAGTTATGCTAGCAGGAGTTCATCCCCAAAGGTCACAGCAAGGAGACCCCCTGGGGCCCAAACGGCTTCCGACTAACAATATGCTCTTGCTGTGGAAATCCTATCGCAAGTGGGGGTAGCAAGGTCAACAAAATGCCACACACCTAGGTGGAAGAAACAACATGGCCCAGGCATGGTCTAAGCCCCTCACCTCGTCCCTGTGCCCTGGGGAGCCGGAGGGACCCCTGAGGCACACGGCCCTGAGGCCCGTTGGGCAGAAACCCGGCTTCCCACGGAAACAGCTCTCCTGAGGTGCAGAACCTATCCCAAGGGGTGGTGGCAAGGGAAAGCAAATGCCATCCCCTTCTCTGGAAGAAACCCCAGTGCCCAGCCATGCTTTAACCCCTCCCCTCCTGAATGGGCTTATGGCAGCAGGAGTGAAAAGAGAGGAGCACAGCACTAGGAGCGTTTGACAGAAACCGGCTTCCCACGAGGAAGTCCTTCTCCACGTGCAGACATGCTCCCCAGTGCCTGTGGCAATGTGAAGGAAATGCCATACACTGACCTGTAAGAGACCACAGGGCCCAGGCACAGTCTGAGCCCTTCCCTCTTCCCGGTGGTTTTGCTAGCAGGTATTCAAACCCAAGAACACAGCCCTGAGACCCCCTGGGGCCAAAACAGCTTCCGACTAACAATATACTCTTGCTGTGGAAATCCTATCCCAAGTGGGGGTAACCAGGTCAACAAAATGCCACACACCCAGGTGGAAGAAACAACATGGCCCAGGCATGGTCTAAGCCCCTCACCTCGTCCCTGTGCTCTGGGGAGCCGGAGGGACCCCCGAGTCCCACGGGCTTGAGGCCCGTTGGGCAGAAAGCCGGCTTCCCACGGAAACAGCTTTCCTGAGGTGCAGACCCTATACCAAGGGCTGGTGGCAAGTGAAAGCAAATGCCATCCCCTTCTCTGGAAGAAACCAAAGTGCCCAGGCATGTTCTAAGCCCTCCCCTCCTCCCTGGGCTTATGGTAGCAGGAGTGAAAAGAGAGGAGAATAGCACTGGGACCGTTTGACAGAAACAGGCTTCCCACGAGGAAGTCCTTCTCCACGTACAGACATGCTCCCCAGTGCCTTTGGCAAGGTGTAGGAAATGCCATACACTGACCTGGAAGAGACTACAGGGCCCAGGCACAGTCTGAGCCCTTCCCTCATCCCGGCGGTTTTGCTAGCAGGAGTTCAACCCCAAGAACACAGACCGGAGACCCCCTGGGGCCAAAACTTCTTCCAACTAACAATATACTCTTGCTGTGGAAATCCTATCCCAAGTAGGGGTAGCCAGGTCAATAAAAGGCCACACACCCAGGTGGAAGAAACAACATGGCCCAGGCATGGTCTAAGCCCGACACCTCGTCCCTGTGCTCTGGGGAGCCGGAGGGAACCCCGAGGCCCACGGCCCTGAGGCCCGTTGGGCAGGAAGCCGGCCTCCCACAGAAACAGCTTTCCTGAGGTGCAGACCCTCTCCCAAGGGCTGGTGGCAAGGGAAAGCAAATGCCATCCCCTTCTCTGGAAGAAACTACAGTGCCCAGCCATGTTGTAAGCCCTCCCCTCCTCCCTGGGCTTCTGGCAGCAGGAGTGAAAAGAGAGGAGCACAGCACAGGGACCCGTTTGACAGAAACCGGCTTCCCACGAGTTAGTCATTCTCCACGTGCAGACATGCTCCCCAGTGCCTGTGGCAAGGTGAAGGAAATGCCATACACTGACCTGGAAGAGACGACAGGGCCCAGGCACAGTCTGAGCCCTTCCCTCATCCCGGCGGTTTTGCTAGCAAGAGTTCAACCGCAAGGAACACAGTCCGGAGACCCCCTGGGGCCCAAACGGCTTCCGACTAACAATATGTTCTTGCTGTGGAAATCTAAACCCAAGTGGGGGTAGCCAGGTCAACAAAATGCCACACACCGAGGTGGAAGAAACAACATGGCCCAGGCATGGTCTAAACCCCTCACCTCGTCCCTGTGCTCTGGGGAGCCGGAGGGACCCCCGAGGCATACGGCCCGGAGGCCCGTTGGGCAGAAAGCCGGCTTCCCACGGAAACAGCTTTCCTGAGGTGCAGACCCTATCCCAAGGGGTGGTGGCAAGGGAATGCAAATGCCATCCCCTTCTCTGGAAGAAACCCCAGTGCCCAGCCATGTTGTAAGCTCTCCCCTCCTCCCTGGGCTTCTGGCAGCAGGAGTGAAAAGAGAGGGGAACAGCACGGGGACCCGTTTGACAGAAACCGGCTTCCCACGAGGAAGTCCTTCTCCACGTGCAGACATGCTCCCCAGTGCCTGTGGCAAGGTGAAGGAAATGCCATACACTGACCTGGAAGAGACCACAGGGCCCAGGCACAGTCTGAACCCTTCTCTCATCCCGGCGGTTTTGCTAGCAGGAGTTCAACCCCCAAAACACAGCCCTGAGACCCCCTGGGGCCAAAACGGCTTCCGACTAACAATATGCTCTTGCTGTGGAAATCCTATCCCAAGTGGGGGTAGCCAGGTCAACGAAATGCCACACACCCAGGTGAAAGAGACAACATGGCCCAGGCATGGTCTAAGCCCCTCACCTCGTCCCTGTGCTCTGGGGAGCCGGAGGGACCCCCGAGGCACACGGCCCTGAGGCCCATTGGGCAGAAACCCGGCTTCCCACGGAAACATCTTTCCTGAGGTGCAGACCCTATCCCAAGGGCTGGTGGCAAGGGAAAGCAAATGCCATCCCCTTCTCTGGAAGAAACCCCAGTGCCCAGCCATGTTGAAAGTCCTCCCCTCCTCCCTGGGCTTCTGGCAGCAGGAGTGAAAAGAGAGGAGCACAGCACTGGGACCCTTTGACAGAAACCGGCTTCCCACGAGGAAGTCCTTCTCCACGTGCAGACATGCTCCCCAGTGCCTGTGGCAAGCTGAAGGAAATGCCATACACTGACCTGGAAGAGACCACAGGGCCCAGCACAGTCTGAGCCCTTCCCTCATCCCGGTGGTTTTGCTAGCAGGAGTTCAACCCCAAGAACACAGCCCGGAGACCCCCTGGGGCCAAAACGGGTTCCCACTAACAATATGCTATTGCTGTGGAAATCCTATCCCAAGTGGGGGTAACCAGGTCAACAAAATGCCACACACCCAGGTGGAAGAAACAACATGGCCCAGGCATGGTCTAAGCCCCTCACCTCGTCCCTGTGCTCTGGGGAGCCGGAGGGACCCCCGAGGCCCACGGCCCTGAGGCCCGTTGGGCAGGAAGCCGGCCTCCCACGGAAATAGCTTTTCTGAGATTCAGACCCTCTCCCAAGGGCTGGTAGCAAGAGAAAGCAAATGCCATGCCCTTCTCTGGAAGAAACTCCAGTTCCCAGCCATGTTGTAAGCCCTCCCCTCCTCCCTGGGATTCAGGCAGGAGGAGTGAAAAGAGAGGAGCACAGCACTGGGACCCTTTTGACAGAAACCGGCTTCCCACGAGGAAGTCCTTCTCCACGTGCAGACATGCTCCCCATTGCCTGTGGCAAGGTGAAGGAAATGCCATACACTGACCTGGAATAGACCACAGGGCCCAGGCACAGTCTGAGCCCTTCCCTCATCCCGGCGGTTTTGCTAGCAGGAGTTCAACCCCAACGAACACAGCCCGGAGACCCCCTGGGGCCAAAACGTCTTCCAACTAACAATATACTCTTGCTGTGGAAATCCTATCCCAAGTGGGGGTAGCCAGGTCAATAAAATGCCACACACCCAGGTGGAAGAAACAACATGGCCCAGGCATGGTCTAAGCCCGTCACCTCGTCCCTGTGCTCTGGGGAGCCGGAGGGAACCCCGAGGGCCACGGCCCTGAGGCCCGTTGGGCAGGAAGCCGGCCTCCCACGGAAACAGCTTTCCTGAGGTGCAGACCCTCTCCCAAGGGCTGGTGGCAAGGGAAAGCAAATGCCATCCCCTTCTCTGGAAGAAACCCCAGTGCCCAGCCATGTTCTAAGCCCTCCCCTCCTCCCTGGGCTTATGGTAGCAGGAGTGAAAAGAGAGGAGCACAGCACAGGGACCCGTTTGACAGAAACCGGCTTCCCACGAGTTAGTCATTCTCCACGTGCAGACATGCTCCCCAGTGCCTGTGGCAAGGTGAAGGAAATGCCATACACTAACCTGGAAGAGACCACAGGGCCCAGGCACAGTCTGAGCCCTTCCCTCATCCCGGCGGTTTTGCTAGCAGGAGTTCAACCCCAAGGAACACAGACCGGAGACCCCCTGGGGCCCAAAGGGCTTCTGACTAACAATATGCTCTTGCTGTGGAAATCCTATCCCAAGTGGGGGTAGCCAGGTCAACAAAATGCCACACAACCAAGTGGAAGAAACAACATGGCCCAGACATGGTCTAAGCCCCTCACCTCGTCCCTGTGCTTTGGGGAGCCGGAGGGACCCCCGAGGCACACGGCCCGGAGGCCCGTTGGGCAGAAAGCCGGCTTCCCACGGAAACAGCTTTCCTGAGGTGCAGACCCTATCCCAAGGGCTGGTGGCAAGGGAAAGCAAATGCCATCCCTTTCTCTGGAAGAAACCCCAGTGCCCAGCTATGTTGAAAGTCCTCCCCTCCTCCCTGGGCTTCTGGCAGCAGGAGTGAAAAGAGAGGAGCACAGCACTGGGACCCGTTTGACAGGAACCGGCTTCCCATGAGTAAGTCCTTCTCCACGTGCAGACATGCTCCCCAGTGCCTGTGGCAAGGTGAAGGAAATGCCATACACTGACCTGGAAGAGACCACAGGGCCCAGGCACAGTCTGAGCCCTTCCCTCATCCCCACGGTTTTGCTAGCAGGAGTTCAACCCCAAGAACACAGCCCGGAGACCCCCTGGGGCCAAAACAGCTTCCGACTAACAATATGTTATTGCTGTGGAAATCCTATCCCAAGTGGAGGTAGCCAGGTCAACAAAATGCCACACACCCTGGTGGAAGAGACAACATGGCCCAGGCATGGCCTAAGCCCCTCACCTCGTCCCTGTGCTCTGGGGAGCCGGAGGGACCCCCTAGGCCCACGGCCCTGAGGCCCGTTGGGCAGAAAGCCGGCTTCCCACGGAAACAGCTTTCCTGAGGTGCAGACCCTATCCCAAGGGCTGGTGGCAAGGGAAAGCAAATGCCATCCCCTTCTCTGGAAGGAACCCCAGTGCCCAGCCATGTTGAAAGTCCTCCCCTCCTCCCTGGGCTTCTGGCAGCAGGAGTGAAAAGATAGGAGCACAGCACTGGGACCCGTTTGACAGAAACCGGCTTCCCACGAGGAAGTCATTCTCCACGTGCAGACATGCTCCCCAGTGCCTGTGGCAAGGTGAAGGAAATGCCATACACTGACCTGGAAGAGACCACAGGGCCCAGGCACAGTCTGAGCCCTTCTCTCATCCCGGCGGTTATGCTAGCAGGAGTTCATCCCCAAAGGACACAGCACGGAGACCCCCTGGGGCCCAAACGGCTTCCGACTAACAATATGATCTTGCTGTGGAAATCCTATCGCAAGTGGGTGTAGCCAGGTCAACAAAATGCCACACACCTAGGTGGAAGAAACAACATGGCCCAGGCATGGTCTAAGCCCCTCACCTCGTCCCTGTTCTCTGGGGAGCCGGAGGGACCCCCGAGGCACACGGCCCTGAGGCCCGTTGGGCAGAAACCCGGCTTCCCACGGAAACAGCTCTCGTGAGGTGCAGAACCTATCCCAAGGGGTGGTGGCAAGGGAAAGCAAATGCCATCCCCTTCTCTGGAAGAAACCCCAGTGCCCAGCCATGCTTTAACCCCTCCCCTCCTCCATGGGCTTATGGTAGCAGGAGTGAAAAGAGAGGAGCACAGCACTAGGAGCGTTTGACAGAAACCGGCTTCCCAAGAGGAAGTCCTTCTCCACGTGCAGACATGCTCCCCAGTGCCTGTGCCAAGGTGAAGGAAATGCCATACACTGACCTGGAAGAGACCACAGGGCCCAGGCACAGTCTGAGCCCTTCCCTCTTCCCGGTGGTTTTGCTAGCAGGAATTCAAACCCAAGAACACAGCCCTGAGACCCCCTGGGGCCAAAACAGCTTCCGACTAATAATATACTCTTGCTGTGGAAATCCTATCCCAAGTGGGGGTAACCAGGTCAACAAAATGCCACACACCCAGGTGGAAGAAACAACATGGCCCAGGCATGGTCTAAGCCCGTCACCTCGTCCCTGTGCTCTGGGGAGCCGGAGGGACCCACGAGTCCCACGGGCTTGAGGCCCGTTGGGCAGAAAGCCGGCTTCCCACGGAAACAGCTTTCCTGAGGTGCAGACCCTATCCCAAGGGCTGGTGGCAAGGGAAAGCAAATGCCATCCCCTTTTCTGGAAGAAAGCAAAGTGCCCAGGCATGTTCTAAGCCCTCCCCTCCTCCCTGGGCTTATGGTAGCAGGAGTGAAAAGAGAGGAGAATAGCACTGGGACCGTTTGACAGAAACAGGCTTCCCACGAGGAAGTCCTTCTCCACGTACAGACATGCTCCCCAGTGCCTTTGGAAAGGTGTAGGAAATGCCATACACTGACCTGGAAGAGACTACAGGGCCCAGGCACAGTCTGAGCCCTTCCCTCATCCCGGCGGTTTTGCTAGCAGGAGTTCAACCCCAACGAACACAGCCCGGAGACCCCCTGGGGCCAAAACGTCTTCCAACTAACAATATACTCTTGCTGTGGAAATCCTATCCCAAGTGGGTGTAGCCAGGTCAATAAAAGGCCACACACCCAGGTGGAAGAAACAACATGGCCCAGGCATGGTCTAAGCCCGTCACCTCGTCCCTGTGCTCTGGGGAGCCGGAGGGAACCCCGAGGCCCACGGCCCTGAGGCCCGTTGGGCAGGAAGCCGGCCTCCCACGGAAACAGCTTTCCTGAGGTGCAGACCATCTCCCAAGGGCTGGTGGCAAGGGAAAGCAAATGCCATCCCCTTCTCTGGAAGAAACTCCAGTGCCCAGCCATGTTGTAAGCCCTCCCCTCCTCCCTGGGCTTCTGGCAGCAGGAGTGAAAAGAGAGGAGCACAGCACTGGGACCCGTTTGATGGAAACCGTCTTTCCACGAGGAAGTCCTTCTCCACGTGCAGACATGCTCCCCAGTGCCTGTGGCAAGGTGAAGGAAATGCCATACACTGACCTAGAAGAGACCACAGGGCCCATGCACAGTCTGAGACCTACTCTCATCCCGGAGGTTTTGCTAGCAGGAGTTCAACCCCAACGAACACAGACCAGAGACCCCCTGGGGCCCAAACGGCTTCCGACGAACAATATGGTCTTGCTGTGGAAATCCTATCCCAAGTGGGGGTAGCCAGGTCAACAAAATGCCACACACCCAGGTGGAAGAGACAACATGGCCCAGGCATGGTCTAAGCCCCTCACATCGTCCCTGTACTCTGGGGAGCCGGAGGGAACCGCGAGGCCCACAGCCCTGAGGCCTGTTGGGCAGAAAGCCGGCTTCCCACGGAAACAGATTTCCTGAGGTGCAGAACCTATCCCAAGGAGTGGTGGCAAGGGAAAGGAAATGCCATCCCCTTCTCTGGAAGAAACGGCAGTGCCCAGCCATGTTGTAAGCCTTCCCCTCCTTCCTGGGCTTCTGGCAGCAGGAGTGAAAAGAGAGGAGCACAGCACTGGGACCCTTTTGACAGAAACCGGCTTCCCACGAGGAAGTCCTTCTCCACGTGCAGACATGCTCACCAGTGCCTGTGGCAAGGTGAAGGAAATGCCATACACTGACCTGGACGAGACTACAGGGCCCAGGCACAGTCTGAGCCCTTCCCTCATCCCAGGGGTTTTGCTAGCAGGAGTTCAACCCCAAGAACACAGCCCAGAGACCCCCTGGGGCCAAAACAGCTTCCGACTAACAATATGCTATTGCTGTGGAAATCCTATCCCAAGTGGAGGTAGCCAGGTTAACAAAATGCCACACACCCAGGTGGAAGAGACAACATGGCCCAGGCATGGCCTAAGCCCCTCACCTCGTCCCTGTGCTCTGGGGAGCCGGAGGGACCCCCGAGGCCCACGGCCCTGAGGCCCGTTGGGCAGAAAGCCGGCTTCCCACGGAAACATCTTTCCTGAGGTGCAGACCCTATCCCAAGGGCTGGTGGCAAGGGAAAGCAAATGCCATCCCCTTCTCTGGAAGAAACCCCAGTGCCCAGCCATGTTGAAAGTCCTCCCCTCCTCCCTGGGCTTCTGGCAGCAGGAGTGAAAAGAGAGGAGCACAGCACTGGGACCCGTTTGACAGAAAACGGCTTCGCACGAGGAAGTCCTTCTCCACGTGCAGACATGCTCCCCAGTGCCTGTGGCAAGGTGAAGGAAATGCCATACACTGACCTGGAAGAGACCACAGGGCCCAGGCACAGTCTGAGCCCTTCCCTCATCCCGGCGGTTTTGCTAGCAAGAGTTCAACCGCAAGGAACACAGTCCGGAGACCCCCTGGGGCCCAAACGGCTCCCGACTAACAATATGTTCTTGCTGTGGAAATCTAAACCCAAGTGGGGGTAGCCAGGTCAACAAAATGCCACACACCGAGGTGGAAGAAACAACATGGCCCAGGCATGGTCTAAGCCCCTCACCTCGTCCCTGTGCTCTGGGGAGCCGGAGGGACCCCCGAGGCATACGGCCCGGAGGCCCGTTGGGCAGAAAGCCGGCTTCCCACGGAAACAGCTTTCCTGAGGTGCAGACCCTATCCCAAGGGGTGGTGGCAAGGGAAAGCAAATGCCATCCCCTTCTCTGGAAGAAACCCCAGTGCCCAGCCATGTTGTAAGCTCTCCCCTCCTCCCTGGGCTTCTGGCAGCAGGAGTGAAAAGAGAGGGGCACAGCACGGGGACCCGTTTGACAGAAACCGGCTTCCCACGAGGAAGTCCTTCTCCACGTGCAGACATGCTCCCCAGTGCCTGTGGCAAGGTGAAGGAAATGCCATACACTGACCTGGAAGAGACCACAGGGCCCAGGCACAGTCTGAGCTCTTCTCTCATCCCGGCGGTTTTGCTAGCAGGAGTTCAACCCCCAAAACACAGCCCTGAGACCCCCTGGGGCCAAAACGGCTTCCGACTAACAATATGCTCTTGCTGTGGAAATCCTATCCCAAGTGGGGGTAGCCAGGTCAACAAAATGCCACACACCCAGGTGAAAGAGACAACATGGCCCAGGCATGGTCTAAGCCCCTCACCTCGTCCCTGTTCTCTGGGGAGCCGGAGGGACCCCCGAGGCACACGGCCCTGAGGCCCGTTGGGCAGAAACCCGGCTTCCCACGGAAACAGCTCTCCTGAGGTGCAGAACCTATCCCAAGGGCTGGTGGCAAGGGAAAGCAAATGCCATCCCCTTCTCTGGAAGAAACCCATGTACCCAGCCATGTTCTAAGCCCTCCCCTCCTCCCTGGGCTTCTAGCTGTAGGAGTGAAAAGAGAGGAGCACAGCACTGGGACCCGGTTGACAGAAACCGGCCTCCCACGAGGAAGTCCTTCTCCACGTGCAGACATGCTCCCCAGTGCCTGTGGCAAGGTGAAGGAAATGCCATACACTGACCTGGAATAGACTACAGGGCCCAGGCACAGTCTGAGCCCTTCGCTCATCCCGGCGGTTTTGCTAGCAGGAGTTCAACCCCAACGAACACAGCCCGGAGACCCTCTGGGGCCAAAACGTCTTCCAACTAACAATATACTCTTGCTGTGGAAATCCTATCCCAAGTGGGGGTAGCCAGGTCAATAAAATGCCACACACCCAGGTGGAAGAAACAACATGGCCCAGGCATGGTCTAAGCCCGTCACCTCGTCCCTGTGCTCTGGGGAGCCGGAGGGAACCCCGAGGGCCACGGCCCTGAGGCCCGTTGGGCAGAAAGCCGGCCTCCCACGGAAACAGCTTTCCTGAGGTGCAGACCCTCTCCCAAGGGCTGGTGGCAAGGGAAAGCAAATGCCATCCCCTTCTCTGGAAGAAACCCCAGTGCCCAGCCATGTTCTAAGCCCTACCCTCCTCCCTGGGCTTATGGTAGCAGGAGTGAAAAGAGAGGAGCACAGCACAGGGACCCGTTTGACAGAAACCGGCTTCCCACGAGTTAGTCATTCTCCACGTGCAGACATGCTCCCCAGTGCCTGTGGCAAGGTGAAGGAAATGCCATACACTAACCTGGAAGAGACCACAGGGCCCAGGCACAGTCTGAGCCCTTCCCTCATCCCGGCGGTTTTGCTAGCAGGAGTTCAACCCCAAGGAACACAGACCGGAGACCCCCTGGGGCCCAATCGGCTTCGGACTAACAATATGCTCTTGCTGTGGAAATCCTATCCCAAGTGGGGGTAGCCAGGTCAACAAAATGCCACACAACCAAGTGGAAGAAACAACATGGCCCAGGCATGGTCTAAGCCCCTCACCTCGTCCCTGTGCTTTGGGGAGCCGGAGGGAACCCCGAGGCACACGGCCCGGAGGCCCGTTGGGCAGAAAGCCGGCTTCCCACGGAAACAGCTTTCCTGAGGTGCAGACCCTATCCCAAGGGCTGGTGGCAAGGGAAAGCAAATGCCATCCCCTTCTCTGGAAGAAACCCCAGTGCCCAGCTATGTTGAAAGTCCTCCCCTCCTCCCTGGGATTCTGGCAGCAGGAGTGAAAAGAGAGGAGCACAGCACTGGGACCCGTTTGACAGGAACCGGCTTCCCACGAGGAAGTCCTTCTCCACGTGCAGACATGCTCCCCAGTGCCTGTGGCAAGCTGAAGGAAATGCCATACACTGACGTGGAAGAGACCACAGGGCCCAGCACAGTCTGAGCCCTTCCCTCATCCCGGTGGTTTTGCTAGCAGGAGTTCAACCCCAAGAACACAGCCCGGAGACCCCCTGGGGCCAAAACGGGTTCCCACTAACAATATGCTATTGCTGTGGAAATCCTATCCCAAGTGGGGGTAACCAGGTCAACAAAATGCCACACACCGAGGAGGAAGAAACAACATGTCCCAGGCATGGTCTAAGCCCCTCACCTCGTCCCTGTGCTCTGGGGAGCCGGAGGGACCCCCGAGGCCCACGGCCCTGAGGCCCGTTGGGCAGGAAGCCGGCCTCCCACGGAAACAGGTTTCCTGAGATTCAGACCCTCTCCCAAGGGCTGGTAGCAAGAGAAAGCAAATGCCATGCCCTTCTCTGGAAGAAACTCCAGTTCCCTGCCATGTTGTAAGCCCTCCCCTCCTCCCTGGGATTCAGGCAGGAGGAGTGAAAAGAGAGGAGCACAGCACTGGGACCCTTTTGACAGAAACCGGCTTCCCACGAGGAAGTCCTTCTCCACGTGCAGACATGCTCCCCAGTGCCTGTGGCAAGGTGAAGGAAATGCCATACACTGACCTGGAAGAGACCACAGGGCCCAGGCACAGTCTGAGACCTACCCTCATCCCGGAGGTTTTGGTAGCAGGAGTTCATCCCCAAGAACACAGCCCAGAGACCCCCTGGGGCCAAAACAGCTTCTGACTAACAATGTGCTATTGCTGTGGAAATCCTATCCCAAGTGGAGGTAGCCAGGTCAACAAAATGCCACACACCCTGGTGGAAGAGACAACATGGCCCAGGCATGGC
The DNA here is from genome assembly GCF_024610735.1 of Ursus americanus. NCBI lineage: Eukaryota > Metazoa > Chordata > Mammalia > Carnivora > Ursidae > Ursus > Ursus americanus. The sequence goes on from NW_028273633.1 coordinate 2,484,853, forward strand.
CTAAGCCCCTCACCTCGTCCCTGTGCTCTGGGGAGCCGGAGGGACCCCCGAGGCCCACGGCCCTGAGGCCCGTTGGGCAGAAACCCGGCTTCCCACGGAAACATCTTTCCTGAGGTGCAGACCCTATCCCAAGGGCTGGTGGCAAGGGAAAGCAAATGCCATCCCCTTCTCTGGAAGAAACCCCAGTGCCCAGCCATGTTGAAAGTCCTCCCCTCCTCCCTGGGCTTCTGGCAGCAGGAGTGAAAAGAGAGGAGCACAGCACTGGGACCCTTTTGACAGAAACCGGCTTCCCACGAGGAAGTCCTTCTCCACGTGCAGACATGCTCCCCAGTGCCTGTGGCAAGCTGAAGGAAATGCCATACACTGACCTGGAAGAGACCACAGGGCCCAGCACAGTCTGAGCCCTTCCCTCATCCCGGTGGTTTTGCTAGCAGGAGTTCAACCCCAAGAACACAGCCCGGAAACCCCCTGGGGCCAAAACGGGTTCCCACTAACAATATGCTATTGCTGTGGAAATCCTATCCCAAGTGGGGGTAACCAGGTCAACAAAATGCCACACACCGAGGAGGAAGAAACAACATGGCCCAGGCATGGTCTAAGCCCCTCACCTCGTCCCTGTGCTCTGGGGAGCCGGAGGGACCCCCGAGGCCCACGGCCCTGAGGCCCGTTGGGCAGGAAGCCGGCCTCCCACGGAAACAGCTTTCCTGAGATTCAGACCCTCTCCCAAGGGCTGGTAGCAAGAGAAAGCAAATGCCATGCCCTTCTCTGGAAGAAACTCCAGTTCCCTGCCATGTTGTAAGCCCTCCCCTCCTCCCTGGGATTCAGGCAGGAGGAGTGAAAAGAGAGGAGCACAGCACTGGGACCCTTTTGACAGAAACCGGCTTCCCACGAGGAAGTCCTTCTCCACGTGCAGACATGCTCCCCAGTGCCTGTGGCAAGGTGAAGGAAATGCCATACACTGACCTGGAAGAGACCACAGGGCCCAGGCACAGTCTGAGACCTACCCTCATCCCGGAGGTTTTGGTAGCAGGAGTTCATCCCCAAGAACACAGCCCAGAGACCCCCTGGGGCCAAAACAGCTTCTGACTAACAATGTGCTATTGCTGTGGAAATCCTATCCCAAGTGGAGGTAGCCAGGTCAACAAAATGCCACACACCCTGGTGGAAGAGACAACATGGCCCAGGCATGGCCTAAGCCCCTCACCTCGTCCCTGTGCTCTGGGGAGCCGGAGGGACCCCCGAGGCCCACGGCCCTGAGGCCCGTTGGGCAGAAACCCGGCTTCCCACGGAAACATCTTTCCTGAGGTGCAGACCCTATCCCAAGGGCTGGTGGCAAGGGAAAGAAAATGCCATCCCCTTCTCTGGAAGAAACCTCAGTGCCCAGCCATGTTGAAAATCCTCCCCTCCTCCCTGGGCTTCTGGCAGCAGGAGTGAAAAGAGAGGAGCACAGCACTGGGACCCGTTTGACAGAAACCGGCTTCCCACGTGGAAGTCCTTCTCCACGTGCAGACATGCTCCCCATTGCCTGTGGCAAGGTGAAGGAAATGCCATACACTGACCTGGAATAGACCACAGGGCCCAGGCACAGTCTGAGCCCTTCCCTCATCCCGGCGGTTTTGCTAGCAGGAGTTCAACCCCAAGAACACAGCCCGGAGACCCCCTGGGGCCAAAACGTCTTCCAACTAACAATATACTCTTGCTGTGGAAATCCTATCCCAAGTGGGGGTAGCCAGGTCAATAAAATGCCACACACCCAGGTGGAAGAAACAACATGGCCCAGGCATGGTCTAAGCCCGTCACCTCGTCCCTGTGCTCTGGGGAGCCGGAGGGAACCCCGAGGGCCACGGCCCTGAGGCCCGTTGGGCAGGAAGCCGGCCTCCCACGGAAACAGCTTTCCTGAGGTGCAGACCCTCTCCCAAGGGCTGGTGGCAAGGGAAAGCAAATGCCATCCCCTTCTCTGGAAGAAACCCCAGTGCCCAGCCATGTTCTAAGCCCTCCCCTCCTCCCTGGGCTTCTGGCAGCTGGAGTGAAAAGAGAGGAGCACAGCACTGGGACCCGGTTGACAGAAAGAGGCTTCCCACGAGGAAGTCATTCTCCACGTGCAGACATGCTCCCCAGTGCCTGTGGCAAGGTGAAGGTAATGCCATACACTGATCTGGAAGTGACGACAGGGCCCAGGCAAAGTCTGAGCCCTTCCCTCATCCCGGCGGTTTTGCTAGCAAGAGTTCAACCGCAAGGAACACAGTCCGGAGACCCCCTGGGGCCCAAACGGCTTCCGACTAACAATATGTTCTTGCTGTGGAAATCTAAACCCAAGTGGGGGTAGCCAGGTCAAGAAAATGCCACACACCGAGGTGGAAGAAACAACATGGCCCAGGCATGGTCTAAGCCCCTCACCTCGTCCCTGTGCTCTGGGGAGCCGGAGAGACCCCCGAGGCATACGGCCCGGAGGCCCGTTGGTCAGAAAGCCAGCTTCCCACGGAAACAGCTTTCCTGAGGTGCAGACCCTATCCCAAGGGCTGGTGGCAAGGGAAAGCAAATGCCATCCCCTTCTCTGGAAGAAACCCCAGTGCCCAGCCATGTTGAAAGTCCTCCCCTCCTCCCTGGGCTTCTGGCAGCAGGAGTGAAAAGAGAGGAGCACAGCACTGGGACCCTTTTGACAGAAACCGGCTTCCCACGAGGAAGTCCTTCTCCACGTGCAGACATGCTCCCCAGTGCCTGTGGCAAGCTGAAGGAAATGCCATACACTGACCTGGAAGAGACCACAGGGCCCAGCACAGTCTGAGCCCTTCCCTCATCCCGGTGGTTTTGCTAGCAGGAGTTCAACCCCAAGAACACAGCCCGGAGACCCCCTGGGGCCAAAACGGGTTCCCACTAACAATATGCTATTGCTGTGGAAATCCTATCCCAAGTGGGGGTAACCAGGTCAACAAAATGCCACACACCGAGGAGGAAGAAACAACATGGCCCAGGCATGGTCTAAGCCCCTCACCTCGTCCCTGTGCTCTGGGGAGCCGGAGGGACCCCCGAGGCCCACGGCCCTGAGGCCCGTTGGGCAGGAAGCCGGCCTCCCACGGAAACAGGTTTCCTGAGATTCAGACCCTCTCCCAAGGGCTGGTAGCAAGAGAAAGCAAATGCCATGCCCTTCTCTGGAAGAAACTCCAGTTCCCTGCCATGTTGTAAGCCCTCCCCTCCTCCCTGGGATTCAGGCAGGAGGAGTGAAAAGAGAGGAGCACAGCACTGGGACCCTTTTGACAGAAACCGGCTTCCCACGAGGAAGTCCTTCTCCACGTGCAGACATGCTCCCCAGTGCCTGTGGCAAGGTGAAGGAAATGCCATACACTGACCTGGAAGAGACCACAGGGCCCAGGCACAGTCTGAGACCTACCCTCATCCCGGAGGTTTTGGTAGCAGGAGTTCATCCCCAAGAACACAGCCCAGAGACCCCCTGGGGCCAAAACAGCTTCTGACTAACAATGTGCTATTGCTGTGGAAATCCTATCCCAAGTGGAGGTAGCCAGGTCAACAAAATGCCACACACCCTGGTGGAAGAGACAACATGGCCCAGGCATGGCCTAAGCCCCTCACCTCGTCCCTGTGCTCTGGGGAGCCGGAGGGACCCCCGAGGCCCACGGCCCTGAGGCCCGTTGGGCAGAAACCCGGCTTCCCACGGAAACATCTTTCCTGAGGTGCAGACCCTATCCCAAGGGCTGGTGGCAAGGGAAAGAAAATGCCATCCCCTTCTCTGGAAGAAACCTCAGTACCCAGCCATGTTGAAAGTCCTCCCCTCCTCCCTGGGCTTCTGGCAGCAGGAGTGAAAAGAGAGGAGCACAGCACTGGGACCCGTTTGACAGAAACCGGCTTCCCACGTGGAAGTCCTTCTCCACGTGCAGACATGCTCCCCATTGCCTGTGGCAAGGTGAAGGAAATGCCATACACTGACCTGGAATAGACCACAGGGCCCAGGCACAGTCTGAGCCCTTCCCTCATCCCGGCGGTTTTGCTAGCAGGAGTTCAACCCCAAGAACACAGCCCGGAGACCCCCTGGGGCCAAAACGTCTTCAAACTAACAATATACTCTTGCTGTGGAAATCCTATCCCAAGTGGGGGTAGCCAGGTCAATAAAATGCCACACACCCAGGTGGAAGAAACAACATGGCCCAGGCATGGTCTAAGCCCGTCACCTCGTCCCTGTGCTCTGGGGAGCCGGAGGGAACCCCGAGGGCCACGGCCCTGAGGCCCGTTGGGCAGGAAGCCGGCCTCCCACGGAAACAGCTTTCCTGAGGTGCAGACCCTCTCCCAAGGGCTGGTGGCAAGGGAAAGCAAATGCCATCCCCTTCTCTGGAAGAAACCCCAGTGCCCAGCCATGTTCTAAGCCCTCCCCTCCTCCCTGGGCTTCTGGCAGCTGGAGTGAAAAGAGAGGAGCACAGCACTGGGACCCGGTTGACAGAAAGAGGCTTCCCACGAGGAAGTCATTCTCCACGTGCAGACATGCTCCCCAGTGCCTGTGGCAAGGTGAAGGTAATGCCATACACTGACCTGGAAGAGACGACAGGGCCCAGGCAAAGTCTGAGCCCTTCCCTCATCCCGGCGGTTTTGCTAGCAAGAGTTCAACCGCAAGGAACACAGTCCGGAGACCCCCTGGGGCCCAAACGGCTTCCGACTAACAATATGTTCTTGCTGTGGAAATCTAAACCCAAGTGGGGGTAGCCAGGTCAAGAAAATGCCACACACCGAGGTGGAAGAAACAACATGGCCCAGGCATGGTCTAAGCCCCTCACCTCGTCCCTGTGCTCTGGGGAGCCGGAGAGACCCCCGAGGCATACGGCCCGGAGGCCCGTTGGTCAGAAAGCCAGCTTCCCACGGAAACAGCTTTCCTGAGGTGCAGACCCTATCCCAAGGGCTGGTGGCAAGGGAAAGCAAATGCCATCCCCTTCTCTGGAAGAAACCCCAGTGCCCAGCCATGTTGAAAGTCCTCCCCTCCTCCCTGGGCTTCTGGCAGCAGGAGTGAAAAGAGAGGAGCACAGCACTGGGACCCTTTTGACAGAAACCGGCTTCCCACGAGGAAGTCCTTCTCCACGTGCAGACATGCTCCCCAGTGCCTGTGGCAAGCTGAAGGAAATGCCATACACTGACCTGGAAGAGACCACAGGGCCCAGCACAGTCTGAGCCCTTCCCTCATCCCGGTGGTTTTGCTAGCAGGAGTTCAACCCCAAGAACACAGCCCGGAGACCCCCTGGGGCCAAAACGGGTTCCCACTAACAATATGCTATTGCTGTGGAAATCCTATCCCAAGTGGGGGTAACCAGGTCAACAAAATGCCACACACCGAGGAGGAAGAAACAACATGGCCCAGGCATGGTCTAAGCCCCTCACCTCGTCCCTGTGCTCTGGGGAGCCGGAGGGACCCCCGAGGCCCACGGCCCTGAGGCCCGTTGGGCAGGAAGCCGGCCTCCCACGGAAACAGGTTTCCTGAGATTCAGACCCTCTCCCAAGGGCTGGTAGCAAGAGAAAGCAAATGCCATGCCCTTCTCTGGAAGAAACTCCAGTTCCCTGCCATGTTGTAAGCCCTCCCCTCCTCCCTGGGATTCAGGCAGGAGGAGTGAAAAGAGAGGAGCACAGCACTGGGACCCTTTTGACAGAAACCGGCTTCCCACGAGGAAGTCCTTCTCCACGTGCAGACATGCTCCCCAGTGCCTGTGGCAAGGTGAAGGAAATGCCATACACTGACCTGGAAGAGACCACAGGGCCCAGGCACAGTCTGAGACCTACCCTCATCCCGGAGGTTTTGGTAGCAGGAGTTCATCCCCAAGAACACAGCCCAGAGACCCCCTGGGGCCAAAACAGCTTCTGACTAACAATGTGCTATTGCTGTGGAAATCCTATCCCAAGTGGAGGTAGCCAGGTCAACAAAATGCCACACACCCTGGTGGAAGAGACAACATGGCCCAGGCATGGCCTAAGCCCCTCACCTCGTCCCTGTGCTCTGGGGAGCCGGAGGGACCCCCGAGGCCCACGGCCCTGAGGCCCGTTGGGCAGAAACCCGGCTTCCCCCGGAAACATCTTTCCTGAGGTGCAGACCCTATCCCAAGGGCTGGTGGCAAGGGAAAGCAAATGCCATCCCCTTCTCTGGAAGAAACCCCAGTGCCCAGCCATGTTGAAAGTCCTCCCCTCCTCCCTGGGCTTCTGGCAGCAGGAGTGAAAAGAGAGGAGCACAGCACTGGGACCCTTTTGACAGAAACCGGCTTCCCACGAGGAAGTCCTTCTCCACGTGCAGACATGCTCCCCAGTGCCTGTGGCAAGCTGAAGGAAATGCCATACACTGACCTGGAAGAGACCACAGGGCCCAGCACAGTCTGAGCCCTTCCCTCATCCCGGTGGTTTTGCTAGCAGGACTTCAACCCCAAGAACACAGCCCGGAGACCCCCTGGGGCCAAAACGGGTTCCCACTAACAATATGCTATTGCTGTGGAAATCCTATCCCAAGTGGGGGTAACCAGGTCAACAAAATGCCACACACCAAGGAGGAAGAAACAACATGGCCCAGGCATGGTCTAAGCCCCTCACCTCGTCCCTGTGCTCTGGGGAGCCGGAGGGACCCCCGAGGCCCACGGCCCTGAGGCCCGTTGGGCAGGAAGCCGGCCTCCCACGGAAACAGCTTTCCTGAGATTCAGACCCTCTCCCAAGGGCTGGTAGCAAGAGAAAGCAAATGCCATGCCCTTCTCTGGAAGAAACTCCAGTTCCCTGCCATGTTGTAAGCCCTCCCCTCCTCCCTGGGATTCAGGCAGGAGGAGTGAAAAGAGAGGAGCACAGCACTGGGACCCTTTTGACAGAAACCGGCTTCCCACGAGGAAGTCCTTCTCCACGTGCAGACATGCTCCCCAGTGCCTGTGGCAAGGTGAAGGAAATGCCATACACTGACCTGGAAGAGACCACAGGGCCCAGGCACAGTCTGAGACCTACCCTCATCCCGGAGGTTTTGGTAGCAGGAGTTCATCCCCAAGAACACAGCCCAGAGACCCCCTGGGGCCAAAACAGCTTCTGACTAACAATGTGCTATTGCTGTGGAAATCCTATCCCAAGTGGAGGTAGCCAGGTCAACAAAATGCCACACACCCTGGTGGAAGAGACAACATGGCCCAGGCATGGCCTAAGCCCCTCACCTCGTCCCTGTGCTCTGGGGAGCCGGAGGGACCCCCGAGGCCCACGGCCCTGAGGCCCGTTGGGCAGAAACCCGGCTTCCCACGGAAACATCTTTCCTGAGGTGCAGACCCTATCCCAAGGGCTGGTGGCAAGGGAAAGAAAATGCCATCCCCTTCTCTGGAAGAAACCTCAGTGCCCAGCCATGTTGAAAGTCCTCCCCTCCTCCCTGGGCTTCTGGCAGCAGGAGTGAAAAGAGAGGAGCACAGCACTGGGACCCGTTTGACAGAAACCGGCTTCCCACGTGGAAGTCCTTCTCCACGTGCAGACATGCTCCCCATTGCCTGTGGCAAGGTGAAGGAAATGCCATACACTGACCTGGAATAGACCACAGGGCCCAGGCACAGTCTGAGCCCTTCCCTCATCCCGGCGGTTTTGCTAGCAGGAGTTCAACCCCAAGAACACAGCCCGGAGACCCCCTGGGGCCAAAACGTCTTCCAACTAACAATATACTCTTGCTGTGGAAATCCTATCCCAAGTGGGGGTAGCCAGGTCAATAAAATGCCACACACCCAGGTGGAAGAAACAACATGGCCCAGGCATGGTCTAAGCCCGTCACCTCGTCCCTGTGCTCTGGGGAGCCGGAGGGAACCCCGAGGGCCACGGCCCTGAGGCCCGTTGGGCAGGAAGCCGGCCTCCCACGGAAACAGCTTTCCTGAGGTGCAGACCCTCTCCCAAGGGCTGGTGGCAAGGGAAAGCAAATGCCATCCCCTTCTCTGGAAGAAACCCCAGTGCCCAGCCATGTTCTAAGCCCTCCCCTCCTCCCTGGGCTTATGGTAGCAGGAGTGAAAAGAGAGGAGCACAGCACAGGGACCCGTTTGACAGAAACCGGCTTCCCACGAGTTAGTCATTCTCCACGTGCAGACATGCTCCCCAGTGCCTGTGGCAAGGTGAAGGAAATGCCATACACTAACCTGGAAGAGACCACAGGGCCCAGGCACAGTCTGAGCCCTTCCCTCATCCCGGCGGTTTTGCTAGCAGGAGTTCAACCCCAAGGAACACAGACCGGAGACCCCCTGGGGCCCAAACGGCTTCGGACTAACAATATGCTCTTGCTGTGGAAATCCTATCCCAAGTGGGGGTAGCCAGGTCAACAAAATGCCACACAACCAAGTGGAAGAAACAACATGGCCCAGACATGGTCTAAGCCCCTGACCTCGTCCCTGTGCTTTGGGGAGCCGGAGGGACCCCCGAGGCATACGGCCCGGAGGCCCGTTGGGCAGAAAGCCGGCTTCCCACGGAAACAGCTTTCCTGAGGTGCAGACCCTATCCCAAGGGGTGGTGGCAAGGGAAAGCAAATGCCATCCCCTCCTCTGGAAGAAACCCCAGTGCCCAGCCATGTTGTAAGCTCTCCCCTCCTCCCTGGGCTTCTGGCAGCAGGAGTGAAAAGAGAGGGGCACAGCACGGGGACCCGTTTGACAGAAACCGGCTTCCCACGAGGAAGTCCTTCTCCACGTGCAGACATGCTCCCCAGTGCCTGTGGCAAGGTGAAGGAAATGCCATACACTGACCTGGAAGAGACCACAGGCCCAGGCACAGTCTGAGCCCTTCTCTCATCCCGGTGGTTTTGCTAGCAGGAGTTCAACCCCCAAAACACAGCCCTGAGACCCCCTGGGGCCAAAACGGCTTCCGACTAACAATATGCTCTTGCTGTGGAAATCCTATCCCAAGTGGGGGTAGCCAGGTCAACAAAATGCCACACACCGAGGTGGAAGAAACAACATGGCCCAGGCATGGTCTAAGTCCCTCACCTCGTCCCTGTTCTCTGGGGAGCCGGAGGGACCCCCGAGGCACACGGCCCTGAGGCCCGTTGCGCAGAAACCCGGCTTCCCACGGAAACAGCTCTCCTGAGGTGCAGAACCTATCCCAAGGGCTGGTGGCAAGGGAAAGCAAATGCCATCCCCTTCTATGGAAGAAACCCAGGTACCCAGCCATGTTGTAAGCCCTCCCCTCCTCCCTGGGCTTCTGGCTGTAGGAGTGAAAAGAGAGGAGCACAGCACTGGGACCCGTTTGACAGAAACCGGCTTCCCACGAGGAAGTCATTCTCCACGTGCAGACATGCTCCCCAGTGCCTGTGGCAAGGTGAAGGAAATGCCATACACTGACCTGGAAGAGACTACAGGGCCCAGGCACAGTCTGAGCCCTACCCTCATCCCGGCGGTTTTGCTAGCAGGAGTTCAACACCAAGGAACACAGACCGGAGACCCCCTGGGGCCAAAACGGCTATGGACTAACAATATGCTCTTTCTGTGGAAATCCTATCTCAAGTGGGGGTAACCAGGTCAACAAAATGCCACACACCCAGGTGGAAGACACAACATGGCCCAGGCATGGTCTAAGCCCCTCACCTCGTCCCTGTGGTCTGGAGAGCCGGAGGGACCCAGAGGCCCACGGCCCTGAGGCCCGTTGGGCAGAAAGCCGGCTTCCCACAGAAACAGCTTTCCTGAGGTGCAGACCCTATCCCAAGGGCTGGTGGCAAGGGAAAGCAAATGCCATCCCCTTCTCTGGAAGAAACCCCAGTGCCCAGCCATGTTGAAAGTCCTCCCCTCCTCCCTGGGCTTCTGGCAGCAGGAGTGAAAAGAGAGGAGCACAGCAATGGGACCCGTTTGACAGAAACCGGCTTCCCACGAGGAAGTCCTTCTCCACGTGCAGACATGCTCCCCAGTGCCTGTGGCAAGGTGAAGGAAATGCCATACACTGACCTGGAAGAGACCACAGGGCCCAGGCACAGTCTGAGCCCTTCCCTCATCCCGGTGGTTTTGCTAGCAGGAGTTCAACACCAAGGAACACAGACCGGAGACCCCCTGGGGCCAAAGGGCTTATGACTAACAATATGCTCTTGCTGTGGAAATCCTATCCCAAGTGGAGGTAGCCAGGTCAACAAAATGCCACACACCCTGGTGGAGGAGACAATATGGCCCAGGCATGGCCTAAGCCCCTCACCTCGTCCCTGTGCTCTGGGGAGCCGGACGGACCCCGAAGCACCATGGCCCTGAGGCCCGCTGGGGAGAAAGCCGGTTTCCCACGGAAACAGCTTTCCTGAGGTGCAGACCGTATCCCAAGGGCTGGTGTCAAGGGAAAGCAAATGCCATCCCCTTATCTGGAAGAAACCCCAGTGCCCAGCCATTTTCTAAGCCCTCCCCTCCTCCCTGGGCTTCTGGCAGCAGGAGTGAAAAGAGAGATGCACAGCACTGGGACCCGTTTGACAGAAACCGGCCTCCCACGAGGAAGTCCTTCTCCACGTGCAGACATGCTCCCCATTGCCTGTGGCAAGGTGAAGGAAATGCCATACACTGACCTGGAATAGACCACAGGGCCCAGGCACAGTGTGAGCCCTTCCCTCATCCCGGCGGTTTTGCTAGCAGGAGTTCAACCCCAACGAACACAGCCCGGAGACCCCCTGGGGCCAAAACGTCTTCCAACTAACAATATACTCTTGCTGTGGAAATCCTATCCCAAGTGGGGGTAGCCAGGTCAATAAAATGCCACACACCCAGGTGGAAGAAACAACATGGCCCAGGCATGGTCTAAGCCCGTCACCTCGTCCCTGTGCTCTGGGGAGCCGGAGGGAACCCCGAGGGCCACGGCCCTGAGGCCCGTTGGGCAGGAAGCCGGCCTCCCACGGAAACAGCTTTCCTGAGGTGCAGACCCTCTCCCAAGGGCTGGTGGCAAGGGAAAGCAAATGCCATCCCCTTCTCTGGAAAAAACCCCAGTGCCCAGCCATGTTCTAAGCCCTCCCCTCCTCCCTGGGCTTCTGGCAGCTGGAGTGAAAAGAGAGGAGCACAGCACTGGGACCCGTTTGACAGAAACCGGCTTCCCACGAGGAAGTCCTTCTCCACGTGCAGACATGCTCCCCAGTGCCTGTGGCAAGGTGAAGGAAATGCCATACACTGACCTGGAAGAGACCACAGGGCCCAGGCACAGTCTGAGCCCTTCCCTCATCCCGGTGGTTTTGCTAGCAGGAGTTCAACACCAAGGAACACAGACCGGCGACCCCCTGGGGCCAAAACGGCTTCCGACTAACAATATGCTCTTGCTGTGGAAATCCTATCCCAAGTGGAGGTAGCCAGGTCAACAAAATGCCACACACCCAGGTGGAAGAGACAATATGGCCCAGGCATGGCCTAAGCCCCTCACCTCGTCCCTGTGCTCTGGGGAGCCGGAGTGACCCCGAGGCCAACGGCCCTGAGGCCCGTTGGCAGGAAGCCGGCTTCCCACGGAAACAGCTTTCCTGAGTTGCAGACCCTATCCCAAGGGCTGGTGGCAAGGGAAAGCAAATGCCATCCCCTTCTCTGGAAGAAACCCAGGTACCCAGCCATGTTGTAAGCCCTCCCCTCTTCCCTGGGCTTCTGGCTGAAGGAGTGAAAAGAGAGGAGCACAGCACTGGGACCTGTTTGACAGAAACCGGCTTCCCACGAGGAAGTCATTCTCCACGTCCAGACATGCTCCCCAGTGCCTGTGGCAAGGTGAAGGAAATGCCATACACTGACCTGGAAGAGACTACAGGGCCCAGGCACAGTCTGAGCCCTACCCTCATCCCGGCGGTTTTGCTAGCAGGAGTTCAACACCAAGGAACACAGACCAGAGACCCCCTGGGGCCAAAACGGCTACGGACTAACAATATGCTCTTTCTGTGGAAATCCTATCTCAAGTGGGGGTAACCAGGTCAACAAAATGTCACACACCCAGGTGGAAGAGACAACATGGCCCAGGCATGGTCTAAGCCCCTCACCTCGTCCCTGTGGTCTGGAGAGCCGGAGGGACCCAGAGGCCCACGGCCCTGAGGCCCGTTGGGCAGAAAGCCGGCTTCCCACAGAAACAGCTTTCCTGAGGTGCAGACCCTATCCCAAGGGCTGGTGGCAAGGGAAAGCAAATGCCATCCCCTTCTCTGGAAGAAACCCCAGTGCCCAGCCATGTTGAAAGTCCTCCCCTCCTCCCTGGGCTTCTGGCAGCAGGAGTGAAAAGAGAGGAGCACAGCAATGGGACCCGTTTGACAGAAACCGGCTTCCCACGAGGAAGTCCTTCTCCACGTGCAGACATGCTCCCCAGTGCCTGTGGCAAGGTGAAGGAAATGCCATATACTGACCTGGAAGAGACCACAGGGCCCAGGCACACTCTGAGCCCTTCCCTCATCCCGGTGGTTTTGCTAGCAGGAGTTCAACACCAAGGAACGCAGACCGGAGACCCCCTGGGGCCAAAGGGCTTATGACTAACAATATGCTCTTGCTGTGGAAATCCTATCCCAAGTGGAGGTAGCCAGGTCAACAAAATGCCACACACCCTGGTGGAAGAGACAACATGGCCCAGGCATGGCCTAAGCCCCTCACCTCGTCCCTGTGCTCTGGGGAGCTGGACGGACCCCGAAGCACTATGGCCCTGAGGCCCGTTGGGGAGAAAGCCGGTTTCCCACGGAAACAGCTTTCCTGAGGTGCAGACCGTATCCCAAGGGCTGGTGTCAAGGGAAAGCAAATGCCATCCCCTTCTCTGGAAGAAACCCCAGTGCCCAGCCATGTTCTAAGCCCTCCCCTCCTAGCTGGGCTTCTGGCAGCTGGAGTGAAAAGAGAGGAGCACAGCACTGGGACCCGTTTGACAGAAACCGGCTTCCCACGAGGAAGTCCTTCTCCACGTGCAGACATGCTCCCCAGTGCCTGTGGCAAGGTGAAGGAAATGCCATACACTGACCTGGAAGAGACCACAGGGCCCAGGCACAGTCTGAGCCCTTCCCTCATCCCGGCGGTTTTGCTAGCAGGAGTTCAACCCCAACGAACACAGCCCGGAGACCCCCTGGGGCCAAAACGTCTTCCAACTAACAATATACTCTTGCTGTGGAAATCCTATCCCAAGTGGGGGTAGCCAGGTCAATAAAATGCCACACACCCAGGTGGAAGAAACAACATGGCCCAGGCATGGTCTAAGCCCGTCACCTCGTCCCTGTGCTCTGGGGAGCCGGAGGAAACCCCGAGGGCCACGGCCCTGAGGCCCGTTGGGCAGGAAGCCGGCCTCCCACGGAAACAGCTTTCCTGAGGTGCAGACCCTCTCCCAAGGGCTGGTGGGAAGGGAAAGCAAATGCCATCCCCTTCTCTGGAAGAAACCCCAGTGCCCAGCCATGTTCTAGCCCTCCCCTCCTCCCTGGGCTTATGGTAGCAGGAGTGAAAAGAGAGGAGCACAGCCCAGGGACCCGTTTGACAGAAACCGGCTTCCCACGAGTTAGTCATTCTCCACGTGCAGACATGCTCCCCAGTGCCTGTGGCAAGGTGAAGGAAATGCCATACACTGACCTGGTAGAGACCACAGGGCCCAGGCACACTCTGAGCCCTTCCCTCATCCCGGCGGTTTTGCTAGCAGGAGTTCAACCCCAAGGAACACAGCCCGGAGACCCCCTGGGGCCCAAACGGCTTCGGACTAACAATATGTTCTTGCTGTGGAAATCCTATCCCAAGTGGGGGTAGCCAGGTCAACAAAATGCCACACAACCAAGTGGAAGAAACAAAATGGCCCAGGCATGGTCTAAGCCCCTCACCTCGTCCCTGTGCTCTGGGGAGCCGGAGTGACCCCGAGGCCAACGGCCCTGAGGCCCGTTGGCAGGAAGCCGGCTTCCCACGGAAACAGCTTTCCTGAGTTGCAGACCCTATCCCAAGGGCTGGAGGCAAGGGAAAACAAATGCCATCCACTTCTCTGGAAGAAACCCCAGTGCCCAGCCATGTTCTAAGCCCTCCCCTCCTCCCTGGGCTTCTGGCAGCTGGAGTGAAAAGAGAGGAGCACAGCACTGGGACCCGGTTGACAGAAACAGGCTTCCCACGAGGAAGTCATTCTCCACGTGCAGACATGATCCCCAGTGCCTGTGGCAAGGTGAAGGAAATGCCATACACTGACCTGGAAGAGACGACAGGGCCCAGGCACAGTCTGAGCCCTTCCCTCATCGCGGCGGTTTTGCTAGCAAGAGTTCAACCGCAAGGAACACAGTCCGGAGACCCCCTGGGGCCCAAACGGCTTCCGACTAACAATATGTTCTTGCTGTGGAAATCTAAACCCAAGTGGGGGTAGCCAGGTCAACAAAATGCCACACACCGAGGTGGAAGAAACAACATGGCCCAGGCATGGTCTAAGCCCCTCACCTCGTCCCTGTGCTCTGGGGAGCCGGAGGGACCCCCGGGGCATACGGCCCGGAGGCCCGTTGGGCAGAAAGCCGGCTTCCCACGGAAACAGCTTTCCTGAGGTGCAGACCCTATCCCAAGGGGTGGTGGCAAGGGAAAGCAAATGCCATCCCCTTCTCTGGAAGAAACCCCAGTGCCCAGCCATGTTGTAAGCTCTCCCCTCCTCCCTGGGCTTCTGGCAGCAGGAGTGAAAAGAGAGGGGCACAGCACGGGGACCCGTTTGACAGAAACCGGCTTCCCACGAGGAAGTCCTTCTCCACGTGCAGACATGCTCCCCAGTGCCTGTGGCAAGGTGAAGGAAATGCCATACACTGACCTGGAAGAGACCACAGGGCCCAGGCACAGTCTGAGCCCTTCTCTCATCCCGGCGGTTTTGCTAGCAGGAGTTCAACCCCCAAAACACAGCCCTGAGACCCCCTGGGGCCAAAACGGCTTCCGACTAACAATATGCTCTTGCTGTGGAAATCCTATCCCAAGTGGGGGTAGCCAGGTCAACAAAATGCCACACAACCAAGTGGAAGAAACAACATGGCCCAGGCATGGTCTAAGCCCCTCACCTCGTCCCTGTGCTTTGGGGAGCCGGAGGGACCCCCGAGGCACACGGCCCGGAGGCCCGTTGGGCAAAAAGCCGGCTTCCCACGGAAACAGCTTTCCTGAGGTGCAGACCGTATCCCAAGGGCTGGTGGCAAGGGAAAGCAAATGCCATCCCTTTCTCTGGAAGAAACCCCAGTGCCCAGCTATGTTGAAAGTCCTCTCCTCCTCCCTGGGCTTCTGGCAGCAGGAGTGAAAAGAGAGGAGCACAGCACTGGGACCCGTTTGACAGGAACCGGCTTCCCATGAGGAAGTCCTTCTCCACGTGCAGACATGCTCCCCAGTGCCTGTGGCAAGGTGAAGGAAATGCCATACACTGACCTGGAAGAGACCACAGGGCCCAAGCACAGTCTGAGCCCTTCCCTCATCCCGGTGGTTTTGCTAGCAAGAGTTCAACACCAAGGAACACAGACCGGAGACCCCCTGGGGCCAAAATGGCTTCCGACTAACAATATGCTCTTGCTGTGGAAATCCTATCCCAAGTGGAGGTAGCCAGGTCAACAAAATGCCACACACCCTGGTGGAAGAGACAATATGGCCCAGGCATGGCCTAAGCCCCTCACCTCGTCCCTGTGCTCTGGGGAGCCGGACGGACCCCGAAGCACCATGGCCCTGAGGCCCGTTTGGCAGAAAGCCGGTTTCCCACGGAAACAGCTTTTCTGAGGTGCAGACCCTATCCCAAGCGCTGGTGGCAAGGGAAAGCAAATGCCATCCCCTTCTCTGGAAGAAACCCCAGTGCCCAGCCATGTTCTAAGCCCTCCCCTCCTCCCTGGGCTTATGGTAGCAGGAGTGAAAAGAGAGGAGCACAGCACAGGGACCCGTTTGACAGAAACCGGCTTCCCACGAGTTAGTCATTCTCCACGTGCAGACATGCTCCCCAGTGCCTGTGGCAAGGTGAAGGAAATGCCATACACTGACCTGGAAGAGAGCACAGGGCCCAGGCACAGTCTGAGCCCTTCCCTCATCCCTGCGGTTTTGCTAGCAGGAGTTCAACCCCAAGGAACACAGACCGGAGACCCCCTGGGGCCAAAACGGCTTCCGACTAAAATATGCTCTTGCTGTGGAAATCCTATCCCAAGTGGAGGTAGCCAGGTCAACAAAATGCCACACACCCTGGTGGAAGAGACAACATGGCCCAGGCATGGCTTAAGCCCCTCACCTCGTCCCTGTGCTCTGGGGAGCCGGAGGGACCCCCGAGGCATAAGGCCCGGAGGCCCGTTGGGCAGAAAGCCGGCTTCCCACGGAAACAGCTTTCCTGAGGTGCAGACCCTATCCCAAGGGCTGGTGGCAAAGGGAAAGCAAATGCCATCCCCTTCTCTGGAAGAAACCCCAGTGCCCAGCCATGTTGAAAGTCCTCCCCTCCTCCCTGGGCTTCTGGCAGCAGGAGTGAAAAGATAGGAGCACAGCACTGGGACCCGTTTGACAGAAACCGGCTTCCCACGAGGAAGTCATTCTCCACGTGCAGACATGCTCCCCAGTGCCTGTGGCAAGGTGAAGGAAATGCCATACACTGACCTGGAAGAGACCACAGGGCCCAGGCACAGTCTGAGCCCTTTCCTCATCCCGGTGGTTTTGCTAGCAGGAGTTCAACACCAAGGAACACAGCCCGGAGACCCCCTGGGGCCAAAACGGCTTCCGACTAACAATATGCTCTTGCTGTGGAAATCCTATCCCAAGTGGAGGTAGCCAGGTCAACAAAATGCCACACACCCAGCTGGAAGAGACAATATGGCCCAGGCATGGCCTAAGCCCCTCACCTCGTCCCTGTGCTCTGGGGAGCCGGAGTGACCCCGAGGCCAACGGCCCTGAGGCCCGTTGGCAGGAAGCCGGCTTCCCACGGAAACAGCTTTCCTGAGTTGCAGACTTTATCCCAAGGGCTGGAGGCAGGGGAAAACAAATGCCATCCACTTCTCTGGAAGAAACCCCAGTGCCCAGCCATGTTCTAAGCCCTCCCCTCCTCCCTGGGCTTCTGGCAGCTGGAGTGAAAAGAGAGGAGCACAGCACTGGAACCCGGTTGACAGAAACAGGCTTCCCACGAGGAAGTCATTCTCCACGTGCAGACATGCTCCCCAGTGCCTGTGGCAAGGTGAAGGAAATGCCATACACTGACCTGGAAGAGACGACAGGGCCCAGGCACAGTCT
The DNA here is from genome assembly GCF_024610735.1 of Ursus americanus. Lineage (NCBI taxonomy): Eukaryota > Metazoa > Chordata > Mammalia > Carnivora > Ursidae > Ursus > Ursus americanus. The sequence continues at coordinate 2,501,940 of NW_028273633.1, forward strand.
GAGCCCTTCCCTCATCCCGGCGGTTTTGCTAGCAAGAGTTCAACCGCAAGGAACACAGTCCGGAGACCCCCTGGGGCCCAAACGGCTTCCGACTAACAATATGTTCTTGCTGTGGAAATCTAAACCCAAGTGGGGGTAGCCAGGTCAACAAAATGCCACACACCGAGGTGGAAGAAACAACATGGCCCAGGCATGGTCTAAGCCCCTCACCTCGTCCCTGTGCTCTGGGGAGCCGGAGGGACCCCCGGGGCATACGGCCCGGAGGCCCGTTGGGCAGAAAGCCGGCTTCCCACGGAAACAGCTTTCCTGAGGTGCAGACCCTATCCCAAGGGGTGGTGGCAAGGGAAAGCAAATGCCATCCCCTTCTCTGGAAGAAACCCCAGTGCCCAGCCATGTTGTAAGCTCTCCCCTCCTCCCTGGGCTTCTGGCAGCAGGAGTGAAAAGAGAGGGGCACAGCACGGGGACCCGTTTGACAGAAACCGGCTTCCCACGAGGAAGTCCTTCTCCACGTGCAGACATGCTCCCCAGTGCCTGTGGCAAGGTGAAGGAAATGCCATACACTGACCTGGAAGAGACCACAGGGCCCAGGCACAGTCTGAGCCCTTCCCTCATCCCGGTGGTTTTGCTAGCAGGAGTTCAACACCAAGGAACACAGACCGGAGACCCCCTGGGGCCAAAGGGCTTATGACTAACAATATGCTCTTGCTGTGGAAATCCTATCCCAAGTGGAGGTAGCCAGGTCAACAAAATGCCACACACCCTGGTGGAAGAGACAATATGGCCCAGGCATGGCCTAAGCCCCTCACCTCGTCCCTGTGCTCTGGGGAGCCGGACGGACCCCGAAGCACCATGGCCCTGAGGCCCGCTGGGGAGAAAGCCGGTTTCCCACGGAAACAGCTTTCCTGAGGTGCAGACCGTATCCCAAGGGCTGGTGTCAAGGGAAAGCAAATGCCATCCCCTTATCTGGAAGAAACCCCAGTGCCCAGCCATTTTCTAAGCCCTCCCCTCCTCCCTGGGCTTCTGGCAGCAGGAGTGAAAAGAGAGATGCACAGCACTGGGACCCGTTTGACAGAAACCGGCCTCCCACGAGGAAGTCCTTCTCCACGTGCAGACATGCTCCCCATTGCCTGTGGCAAGGTGAAGGAAATGCCATACACTGACCTGGAATAGACCACAGGGCCCAGGCACAGTGTGAGCCCTTCCCTCATCCCGGCGGTTTTGCTAGCAGGAGTTCAACCCCAACGAACACAGCCCGGAGACCCCCTGGGGCCAAAACGTCTTCCAACTAACAATATACTCTTGCTGTGGAAATCCTATCCCAAGTGGGGGTAGCCAGGTCAATAAAATGCCACACACCCAGGTGGAAGAAACAACATGGCCCAGGCATGGTCTAAGCCCGTCACCTCGTCCCTGTGCTCTGGGGAGCCGGAGGGAACCCCGAGGGCCACGGCCCTGAGGCCCGTTGGGCAGGAAGCCGGCCTCCCACGGAAACAGCTTTCCTGAGGTGCAGACCCTCTCCCAAGGGCTGGTGGCAAGGGAAAGCAAATGCCATCCCCTTCTCTGGAAAAAACCCCAGTGCCCAGCCATGTTCTAAGCCCTCCCCTCCTCCCTGGGCTTCTGGCAGCTGGAGTGAAAAGAGAGGAGCACAGCACTGGGACCCGTTTGACAGAAACCGGCTTCCCACGAGGAAGTCCTTCTCCACGTGCAGACATGCTCCCCAGTGCCTGTGGCAAGGTGAAGGAAATGCCATACACTGACCTGGAAGAGACCACAGGGCCCAGGCACAGTCTGAGCCCTTCCCTCATCCCGGTGGTTTTGCTAGCAGGAGTTCAACACCAAGGAACACAGACCGGCGACCCCCTGGGGCCAAAACGGCTTCCGACTAACAATATGCTCTTGCTGTGGAAATCCTATCCCAAGTGGAGGTAGCCAGGTCAACAAAATGCCACACACCCAGGTGGAAGAGACAATATGGCCCAGGCATGGCCTAAGCCCCTCACCTCGTCCCTGTGCTCTGGGGAGCCGGAGTGACCCCGAGGCCAACGGCCCTGAGGCCCGTTGGCAGGAAGCCGGCTTCCCACGGAAACAGCTTTCCTGAGTTGCAGACCCTATCCCAAGGGCTGGTGGCAAGGGAAAGCAAATGCCATCCCCTTCTCTGGAAGAAACCCAGGTACCCAGCCATGTTGTAAGCCCTCCCCTCTTCCCTGGGCTTCTGGCTGAAGGAGTGAAAAGAGAGGAGCACAGCACTGGGACCTGTTTGACAGAAACCGGCTTCCCACGAGGAAGTCATTCTCCACGTCCAGACATGCTCCCCAGTGCCTGTGGCAAGGTGAAGGAAATGCCATACACTGACCTGGAAGAGACTACAGGGCCCAGGCACAGTCTGAGCCCTACCCTCATCCCGGCGGTTTTGCTAGCAGGAGTTCAACACCAAGGAACACAGACCAGAGACCCCCTGGGGCCAAAACGGCTACGGACTAACAATATGCTCTTTCTGTGGAAATCCTATCTCAAGTGGGGGTAACCAGGTCAACAAAATGTCACACACCCAGGTGGAAGAGACAACATGGCCCAGGCATGGTCTAAGCCCCTCACCTCGTCCCTGTGGTCTGGAGAGCCGGAGGGACCCAGAGGCCCACGGCCCTGAGGCCCGTTGGGCAGAAAGCCGGCTTCCCACAGAAACAGCTTTCCTGAGGTGCAGACCCTATCCCAAGGGCTGGTGGCAAGGGAAAGCAAATGCCATCCCCTTCTCTGGAAGAAACCCCAGTGCCCAGCCATGTTGAAAGTCCTCCCCTCCTCCCTGGGCTTCTGGCAGCAGGAGTGAAAAGAGAGGAGCACAGCAATGGGACCCGTTTGACAGAAACCGGCTTCCCACGAGGAAGTCCTTCTCCACGTGCAGACATGCTCCCCAGTGCCTGTGGCAAGGTGAAGGAAATGCCATATACTGACCTGGAAGAGACCACAGGGCCCAGGCACACTCTGAGCCCTTCCCTCATCCCGGTGGTTTTGCTAGCAGGAGTTCAACACCAAGGAACGCAGACCGGAGACCCCCTGGGGCCAAAGGGCTTATGACTAACAATATGCTCTTGCTGTGGAAATCCTATCCCAAGTGGAGGTAGCCAGGTCAACAAAATGCCACACACCCTGGTGGAAGAGACAACATGGCCCAGGCATGGCCTAAGCCCCTCACCTCGTCCCTGTGCTCTGGGGAGCTGGACGGACCCCGAAGCACTATGGCCCTGAGGCCCGTTGGGGAGAAAGCCGGTTTCCCACGGAAACAGCTTTCCTGAGGTGCAGACCGTATCCCAAGGGCTGGTGTCAAGGGAAAGCAAATGCCATCCCCTTCTCTGGAAGAAACCCCAGTGCCCAGCCATGTTCTAAGCCCTCCCCTCCTAGCTGGGCTTCTGGCAGCTGGAGTGAAAAGAGAGGAGCACAGCACTGGGACCCGTTTGACAGAAACCGGCTTCCCACGAGGAAGTCCTTCTCCACGTGCAGACATGCTCCCCAGTGCCTGTGGCAAGGTGAAGGAAATGCCATACACTGACCTGGAAGAGACCACAGGGCCCAGGCACAGTCTGAGCCCTTCCCTCATCCCGGCGGTTTTGCTAGCAGGAGTTCAACCCCAACGAACACAGCCCGGAGACCCCCTGGGGCCAAAACGTCTTCCAACTAACAATATACTCTTGCTGTGGAAATCCTATCCCAAGTGGGGGTAGCCAGGTCAATAAAATGCCACACACCCAGGTGGAAGAAACAACATGGCCCAGGCATGGTCTAAGCCCGTCACCTCGTCCCTGTGCTCTGGGGAGCCGGAGGAAACCCCGAGGGCCACGGCCCTGAGGCCCGTTGGGCAGGAAGCCGGCCTCCCACGGAAACAGCTTTCCTGAGGTGCAGACCCTCTCCCAAGGGCTGGTGGGAAGGGAAAGCAAATGCCATCCCCTTCTCTGGAAGAAACCCCAGTGCCCAGCCATGTTCTAGCCCTCCCCTCCTCCCTGGGCTTATGGTAGCAGGAGTGAAAAGAGAGGAGCACAGCCCAGGGACCCGTTTGACAGAAACCGGCTTCCCACGAGTTAGTCATTCTCCACGTGCAGACATGCTCCCCAGTGCCTGTGGCAAGGTGAAGGAAATGCCATACACTGACCTGGTAGAGACCACAGGGCCCAGGCACACTCTGAGCCCTTCCCTCATCCCGGCGGTTTTGCTAGCAGGAGTTCAACCCCAAGGAACACAGCCCGGAGACCCCCTGGGGCCCAAACGGCTTCGGACTAACAATATGTTCTTGCTGTGGAAATCCTATCCCAAGTGGGGGTAGCCAGGTCAACAAAATGCCACACAACCAAGTGGAAGAAACAAAATGGCCCAGGCATGGTCTAAGCCCCTCACCTCGTCCCTGTGCTCTGGGGAGCCGGAGTGACCCCGAGGCCAACGGCCCTGAGGCCCGTTGGCAGGAAGCCGGCTTCCCACGGAAACAGCTTTCCTGAGTTGCAGACCCTATCCCAAGGGCTGGAGGCAAGGGAAAACAAATGCCATCCACTTCTCTGGAAGAAACCCCAGTGCCCAGCCATGTTCTAAGCCCTCCCCTCCTCCCTGGGCTTCTGGCAGCTGGAGTGAAAAGAGAGGAGCACAGCACTGGGACCCGGTTGACAGAAACAGGCTTCCCACGAGGAAGTCATTCTCCACGTGCAGACATGATCCCCAGTGCCTGTGGCAAGGTGAAGGAAATGCCATACACTGACCTGGAAGAGACGACAGGGCCCAGGCACAGTCTGAGCCCTTCCCTCATCGCGGCGGTTTTGCTAGCAAGAGTTCAACCGCAAGGAACACAGTCCGGAGACCCCCTGGGGCCCAAACGGCTTCCGACTAACAATATGTTCTTGCTGTGGAAATCTAAACCCAAGTGGGGGTAGCCAGGTCAACAAAATGCCACACACCGAGGTGGAAGAAACAACATGGCCCAGGCATGGTCTAAGCCCCTCACCTCGTCCCTGTGCTCTGGGGAGCCGGAGGGACCCCCGGGGCATACGGCCCGGAGGCCCGTTGGGCAGAAAGCCGGCTTCCCACGGAAACAGCTTTCCTGAGGTGCAGACCCTATCCCAAGGGGTGGTGGCAAGGGAAAGCAAATGCCATCCCCTTCTCTGGAAGAAACCCCAGTGCCCAGCCATGTTGTAAGCTCTCCCCTCCTCCCTGGGCTTCTGGCAGCAGGAGTGAAAAGAGAGGGGCACAGCACGGGGACCCGTTTGACAGAAACCGGCTTCCCACGAGGAAGTCCTTCTCCACGTGCAGACATGCTCCCCAGTGCCTGTGGCAAGGTGAAGGAAATGCCATACACTGACCTGGAAGAGACCACAGGGCCCAGGCACAGTCTGAGCCCTTCTCTCATCCCGGCGGTTTTGCTAGCAGGAGTTCAACCCCCAAAACACAGCCCTGAGACCCCCTGGGGCCAAAACGGCTTCCGACTAACAATATGCTCTTGCTGTGGAAATCCTATCCCAAGTGGGGGTAGCCAGGTCAACAAAATGCCACACACCCAGGTGAAAGAGACAACATGGCCCAGGCATGGTCTAAGCCCCTCACCTCGTCCCTGTTCTCTGGGGAGCCGGAGGGACCCAGAGGCCCACGGCCCTGAGGCCCGTTGGGCAGAAAGCCGGCTTCCCACAGAAACAGCTTTCCTGAGGTGCAGACCCTATCCCAAGGGCTGGTGGCAAGGGAAAGCAAATGCCATCCCCTTCTCTGGAAGAAACCCCAGTGCCCAGCCATGTTGTAAGTCCTCCCCTCCTCCCTGGGCTTCTGGCAGCAGGAGTGAAAAGAGAGGAGCACAGCAATGGGACCCGTTTGACATAAACCGGCTTCCCACGAGGAAGTCCTTCTCCACGTGCAGACTTGCTCCCCATTGCCTGTGGCAAGGTGAAGGAAATGCCATACACTGACCTGGAAGAGACCACAGGGCCCAGGCACAGTCTGAGCCCTTCCCTCATCCCGGTGGTTTTGCTAGCAGGAGTTCAACCCCAAGGAACACAGACCGGAGACCCCCTGGGGCCCAAACGGCTTCGAACTAACAATATGCTCTTGCTGTGGAAATCGTATCCCAAGTGGGGGTAGCCAGGTCAACAAAATGCCACACAACCAAGTGGAAGAAACAACATGGCCCAGGCATGGTCTAAGCCCCTCACCTCGTCCCTGTGCTTTGGGGAGCCGGAGGGACCCCCGAGGCACACGGCCCGGAGGCCCGTTGGGCAAAAAGCCGGCTTCCCACGGAAACAGCTTTCCTGAGGTGCAGACCGTATCCCAAGGGCTGGTGGCAAGGGAAAGCAAATGCCATCCCTTTCTCTGGAAGAAACCCCAGTGCCCAGCTATGTTGAAAGTCCTCTCCTCCTCCCTGGGCTTCTGGCAGCAGGAGTGAAAAGAGAGGAGCACAGCACTGGGACCCGTTTGACAGGAACCGGCTTCCCATGAGGAAGTCCTTCTCCACGTGCAGACATGCTCCCCAGTGCCTGTGGCAAGGTGAAGGAAATGCCATACACTGACCTGGAAGAGACCACAGGGCCCAAGCACAGTCTGAGCCCTTCCCTCATCCCGGTGGTTTTGCTAGCAAGAGTTCAACACCAAGGAACACAGACCGGAGACCCCCTGGGGCCAAAATGGCTTCCGACTAACAATATGCTCTTGCTGTGGAAATCCTATCCCAAGTGGAGGTAGCCAGGTCAACAAAATGCCACACACCCTGGTGGAAGAGACAATATGGCCCAGGCATGGCCTAAGCCCCTCACCTCGTCCCTGTGCTCTGGGGAGCCGGACGGACCCCGAAGCACCATGGCCCTGAGGCCCGTTTGGCAGAAAGCCGGTTTCCCACGGAAACAGCTTTTCTGAGGTGCAGACCCTATCCCAAGCGCTGGTGGCAAGGGAAAGCAAATGCCATCCCCTTCTCTGGAAGAAACCCCAGTGCCCAGCCATGTTCTAAGCCCTCCCCTCCTCCCTGGGCTTATGGTAGCAGGAGTGAAAAGAGAGGAGCACAGCACAGGGACCCGTTTGACAGAAACCGGCTTCCCACGAGTTAGTCATTCTCCACGTGCAGACATGCTCCCCAGTGCCTGTGGCAAGGTGAAGGAAATGCCATACACTGACCTGGAAGAGAGCACAGGGCCCAGGCACAGTCTGAGCCCTTCCCTCATCCCTGCGGTTTTGCTAGCAGGAGTTCAACCCCAAGGAACACAGACCGGAGACCCCCTGGGGCCAAAACGGCTTCCGACTAAAATATGCTCTTGCTGTGGAAATCCTATCCCAAGTGGAGGTAGCCAGGTCAACAAAATGCCACACACCCTGGTGGAAGAGACAACATGGCCCAGGCATGGCTTAAGCCCCTCACCTCGTCCCTGTGCTCTGGGGAGCCGGAGGGACCCCCGAGGCATAAGGCCCGGAGGCCCGTTGGGCAGAAAGCCGGCTTCCCACGGAAACAGCTTTCCTGAGGTGCAGACCCTATCCCAAGGGCTGGTGGCAAAGGGAAAGCAAATGCCATCCCCTTCTCTGGAAGAAACCCCAGTGCCCAGCCATGTTGAAAGTCCTCCCCTCCTCCCTGGGCTTCTGGCAGCAGGAGTGAAAAGATAGGAGCACAGCACTGGGACCCGTTTGACAGAAACCGGCTTCCCACGAGGAAGTCATTCTCCACGTGCAGACATGCTCCCCAGTGCCTGTGGCAAGGTGAAGGAAATGCCATACACTGACCTGGAAGAGACCACAGGGCCCAGGCACAGTCTGAGCCCTTTCCTCATCCCGGTGGTTTTGCTAGCAGGAGTTCAACACCAAGGAACACAGCCCGGAGACCCCCTGGGGCCAAAACGGCTTCCGACTAACAATATGCTCTTGCTGTGGAAATCCTATCCCAAGTGGAGGTAGCCAGGTCAACAAAATGCCACACACCCAGCTGGAAGAGACAATATGGCCCAGGCATGGCCTAAGCCCCTCACCTCGTCCCTGTGCTCTGGGGAGCCGGAGTGACCCCGAGGCCAACGGCCCTGAGGCCCGTTGGCAGGAAGCCGGCTTCCCACGGAAACAGCTTTCCTGAGTTGCAGACTTTATCCCAAGGGCTGGAGGCAGGGGAAAACAAATGCCATCCACTTCTCTGGAAGAAACCCCAGTGCCCAGCCATGTTCTAAGCCCTCCCCTCCTCCCTGGGCTTCTGGCAGCTGGAGTGAAAAGAGAGGAGCACAGCACTGGAACCCGGTTGACAGAAACAGGCTTCCCACGAGGAAGTCATTCTCCACGTGCAGACATGCTCCCCAGTGCCTGTGGCAAGGTGAAGGAAATGCCATACACTGACCTGGAAGAGACGACAGGGCCCAGGCACAGTCTGAGCCCTTCCCTCATCCCGGCGGTTTTGCTAGCAAGAGTTCAACCGCAAGGAACACAGTCCGGAGACCCCCTGGGGCCCAAACGGCTTCCGACTAACAATATGTTCTTGCTGTGGAAATCTAAACCCAAGTGGGGGTAGCCAGGTCAACAAAATGCCACACACCGAGGTGGAAGAAACAACATGGCCCAGGCATGGTCTAAGCCCCTCACCTCGTCCCTGTGCTCTGGGGAGCCGGAGGGACCCCCGGGGCATACGGCCCGGAGGCCCGTTGGGCAGAAAGCCGGCTTCCCACGGAAACAGCTTTCCTGAGGTGCAGACCCTATCCCAAGGGGTGGTGGCAAGGGAAAGCAAATGCCATCCCCTTCTCTGGAAGAAACCCCAGTGCCCAGCCATGTTGTAAGCTCTCCCCTCCTCCCTGGGCTTCTGGCAGCAGGAGTGAAAAGAGAGGGGCACAGCACGGGGACCCGTTTGACAGAAACCGGCTTCCCACGAGGAAGTCCTTCTCCACGTGCAGACATGCTCCCCAGTGCCTGTGGCAAGGTGAAGGAAATGCCATACACTGACCTGGAAGAGACCACAGGGCCCAGGCACAGTCTGAGCCCTTCTCTCATCCCGGCGGTTTTGCTAGCAGGAGTTCAACCCCCAAAACACAGCCCTGAGACCCCCTGGGGCCAAAACGGCTTCCGACTAACAATATGCTCTTGCTGTGGAAATCCTATCCCAAGTGGGGGTAGCCAGGTCAACAAAATGCCACACACCCAGGTGAAAGAGACAACATGGCCCAGGCATGGTCTAAGCCCCTCACCTCGTCCCTGTTCTCTGGGGAGCCGGAGGGACCCAGAGGCCCACGGCCCTGAGGCCCGTTGGGCAGAAAGCCGGCTTCCCACAGAAACAGCTTTCCTGAGGTGCAGACCCTATCCCAAGGGCTGGTGGCAAGGGAAAGCAAATGCCATCCCCTTCTCTGGAAGAAACCCCAGTGCCCAGCCATGTTGAAAGTCCTCCCCTCCTCCCTGGGCTTCTGGCAGCAGGAGTGAAAAGAGAGGAGCACAGCAATGGGACCCGTTTGACATAAACCGGCTTCCCACGAGGAAGTCCTTCTCCACGTGCAGACTTGCTCCCCATTGCCTGTGGCAAGGTGAAGGAAATGCCATACACTGACCTGGAAGAGACCACAGGGCCCAGGCACAGTCTGAGCCCTTCCCTCATCCCGGTGGTTTTGCTAGCAGGAGTTCAACCCCAAGGAACACAGACCGGAGACCCCCTGGGGCCCAAACGGCTTCGGACTAACAATATGCTCTTGCTGTGGAAATCGTATCCCAAGTGGGGGTAGCCAGGTCAACAAAATGCCACACAACCAAGTGGAAGAAACAACATGGCCCAGGCATGGTCTAAGCCCCTCACCTCGTCCCTGTGCTTTGGGGAGCCGGAGGGACCCCCGAGGCACACGGCCCGGAGGCCCGTTGGGCAAAAAGCCGGCTTCCCACGGAAACAGCTTTCCTGAGGTGCAGACCGTATCCCAAGGGCTGGTGGCAAGGGAAAGCAAATGCCATCCCTTTCTCTGGAAGAAACCCCAGTGCCCAGCTATGTTGAAAGTCCTCTCCTCCTCCCTGGGCTTCTGGCAGCAGGAGTGAAAAGAGAGGAGCACAGCACTGGGACCCGTTTGACAGGAACCGGCTTCCCATGAGGAAGTCCTTCTCCACGTGCAGACATGCTCCCCAGTGCCTGTGGCTAGGTGAAGGAAATGCCATACACTGACCTGGAAGAGACCACAGGGCCCAAGCACAGTCTGAGCCCTTCCCTCATCCCGGTGGTTTTGCTAGCAAGAGTTCAACACCAAGGAACACAGACCGGAGACCCCCTGGGGCCAAAATGGCTTCCGACTAACAATATGCTCTTGCTGTGGAAATCCTATCCCAAGTGGAGGTAGCCAGGTCAACAAAATGCCACACACCCTGGTGGAAGAGACAATATGGCCCAGGCATGGCCTAAGCCCCTCACCTCGTCCCTGTGCTCTGGGGAGCCGGACGGACCCCGAAGCACCATGGCCCTGAGGCCCGTTTGGCAGAAAGCCGGTTTCCCACGGAAACAGCTTTTCTGAGGTGCAGACCCTATCCCAAGCGCTGGTGGCAAGGGAAAGCAAATGCCATCCCCTTCTCTGGAAGAAACCCCAGTGCCCAGCCATGTTCTAAGCCCTCCCCTCCTCCCTGGGCTTATGGTAGCAGGAGTGAAAAGAGAGGAGCACAGCACAGGGACCCGTTTGACAGAAACCGGCTTCCCACGAGTTAGTCATTCTCCACGTGCAGACATGCTCCCCAGTGCCTGTGGCAAGGTGAAGGAAATGCCATACACTGACCTGGAAGAGAGCACAGGGCCCAGGCACAGTCTGAGCCCTTCCCTCATCCCTGCGGTTTTGCTAGCAGGAGTTCAACCCCAAGGAACACAGACCGGAGACCCCCTGGGGCCAAAACGGCTTCCGACTAAAATATGCTCTTGCTGTGGAAATCCTATCCCAAGTGGAGGTAGCCAGGTCAACAAAATGCCACACACCCTGGTGGAAGAGACAACATGGCCCAGGCATGGCTTAAGCCCCTCACCTCGTCCCTGTGCTCTGGGGAGCCGGAGGGACCCCCGAGGCCCACGGCCCGGAGGCCCGTTGGGCAGAAAGCCGGCTTCCCACGGAAACAGCTTTCCTGAGGTGCAGACCCTATCCCAAGGGCTGGTGGCAAAGGGAAAGCAAATGCCATCCCCTTCTCTGGAAGAAACCCCAGTGCCCAGCCATGTTGAAAGTCCTCCCCTCCTCCCTGGGCTTCTGGCAGCAGGAGTGAAAAGATAGGAGCACAGCACTGGGACCCGTTTGACAGAAACCGGCTTCCCACGAGGAAGTCATTCTCCACGTGCAGACATGCTCCCCAGTGCCTGTGGCAAGGTGAAGGAAATGCCATACACTGACCTGGAAGAGACCACAGGGCCCAGGCACAGTCTGAGCCCTTCCCTCATCACGGTGGTTTTGCTAGCAGGAGTTCAACACCAAGGAACACAGCCCGGAGACCCCCTGGGGCCAAAACGGCTTCCGACTAACAATATGCTCTTGCTGTGGAAATCCTATCCCAAGTGGAGGTAGCCAGGTCAACAAAATGCCACACACCCAGCTGGAAGAGACAATATGGCCCAGGCATGGCCTAAGCCCCTCACCTCGTCCCTGTGCTCTGGGGAGCCGGAGTGACCCCGAGGCCAACGGCCCTGAGGCCCGTTGGCAGGAAGCCGGCTTCCCACGGAAACAGCTTTCCTGAGTTGCAGACTTTATCCCAAGGGCTGGAGGCAGGGGAAAACAAATGCCATCCACTTCTCTGGAAGAAACCCCAGTGCCCAGCCATGTTCTAAGCCCTCCCCTCCTCCCTGGGCTTCTGGCAGCTGGAGTGAAAAGAGAGGAGCACAGCACTGGAACCCGGTTGACAGAAACAGGCTTCCCACGAGGAAGTCATTCTCCACGTGCAGACATGCTCCCCAGTGCCTGTGGCAAGGTGAAGGAAATGCCATACACTGACCTGGAAGAGACGACAGGGCCCAGGCACAGTCTGAGCCCTTCCCTCATCCCGGCGGTTTTGCTAGCAAGAGTTCAACCGCAAGGAACACAGTCCGGAGACCCCCTGGGGCCCAAACGGCTTCCGACTAACAATATGTTCTTGCTGTGGAAATCTAAACCCAAGTGGGGGTAGCCAGGTCAACAAAATGCCACACACCGAGGTGGAAGAAACAACATGGCCCAGGCATGGTCTAAGCCCCTCACCTCGTCCCTGTGCTCTGGGGAGCCGGAGGGACCCCCGGGGCATACGGCCCGGAGGCCCGTTGGGCAGAAAGCCGGCTTCCCACGGAAACAGCTTTCCTGAGGTGCAGACCCTATCCCAAGGGGTGGTGGCAAGGGAAAGCAAATGCCATCCCCTTCTCTGGAAGAAACCCCAGTGCCCAGCCATGTTGTAAGCTCTCCCCTCCTCCCTGGGCTTCTGGCAGCAGGAGTGAAAAGAGAGGGGCACAGCACGGGGACCCGTTTGACAGAAACCGGCTTCCCACGAGGAAGTCCTTCTCCACGTGCAGACATGCTCCCCAGTGCCTGTGGCAAGGTGAAGGAAATGCCATACACTGACCTGGAAGAGACCACAGGGCCCAGGCACAGTCTGAGCCCTTCTCTCATCCCGGCGGTTTTGCTAGCAGGAGTTCAACCCCCAAAACACAGCCCTGAGACCCCCTGGGGCCAAAACGGCTTCCGACTAACAATATGCTCTTGCTGTGGAAATCCTATCCCAAGTGGGGGTAGCCAGGTCAACAAAATGCCACACACCCAGGTGAAAGAGACAACATGGCCCAGGCATGGTCTAAGCCCCTCACTTCGTCCCTGTTCTCTGGGGAGCCGGAGGGACCCAGAGGCCCACGGCCCTGAGGCCCGTTGGGCAGAAAGCCGGCTTCCCACAGAAACAGCTTTCCTGAGGTGCAGACCCTATCCCAAGGGCTGGTGGCAAGGGAAAGCAAATGCCATCCCCTTCTCTGGAAGAAACCCCAGTGCCCAGCCATGTTGAAAGTCCTCCCCTCCTCCCTGGGCTTCTGGCAGCAGGAGTGAAAAGAGAGGAGCACAGCAATGGGACCCGTTTGACAGAAACAGGCTTCCCACGAGGAAGTCCTTCTCAACGTGCAGACTTGCTCCCCATTGCCTGTGGCAAGGTGAAGGAAATGCCATACACTGACCTGGAAGAGACCACAGGGCCCAGGCACAGTCTGAGCCCTTCCCTCATCCCGGTGGTTTTGCTAGCAGGAGTTCAACCCCAAGGAACACAGACCGGAGACCCCCTGGGGCCCAAACGGCTTCGGACTAACAATATGCTCTTGCTGTGGAAATCGTATCCCAAGTGGGGGTAGCCAGGTCAACAAAATGCCACACAACCAAGTGGAAGAAACAACATGGCCCAGGCATGGTCTAAGCCCCTCACCTCGTCCCTGTGCTTTGGGGAGCCGGAGGGACCCCCGAGGCACACGGCCCGGAGGCCCGTTGGGCAGAAAGCCGGCTTCCCACGGAAACAGCTTTCCTGAGGTGCAGACCGTATCCCAAGGGCTGGTGGCAAGGGAGTGCAAATGCCATCCCCTTCTGTGGAAGAAACCCCAGTGCCCAGCTATGTTGAAAGTCCTCCCCTCCTCCCTGGGCTTCTGGCAGCAGGAGTGAAAAGAGAGGAGCACAGCACTGGGACCCGTTTGACAGGAACCGGCTTCCCATGAGGAAGTCCTTCTCCACGTGCAGACATGCTCCCCAGTGCCTGTGGCAAGGTGAAGGAAATGCCATACACTGACCTGGAAGAGACCACAGGGCCCAGGCACAGTCTGAGCCCTTCTCTCATCCCGGTGGTTTTGCTAGCAAGAGTTCAACACCAAGGAACACAGACCGGAGACCCCCTGGGGCCAAAATGGCTTCCGACTAACAATATGCTCTTGCTGTGGAAATCCTATCCCAAGTGGAGGTAGCCAGGTCAACAAAATGCCACACACCCTGGTGGAAGAGACAATATGGCCCAGGCATGGCCTAAGCCCCTCACCTCGTTCCTGTGCTCTGGGGAGCCGGACGGACCCTGAAGCACCATGGCCCTGAGGCCCGTTGGGCAGAAAGCCGGTTTCCCACGGAAACAGCTTTCCTGAGGTGCAGACCCTATCCCAAGCGCTGGTGGCAAGGGAAAGCAAATGCCATCCCCTTCTCTGGAAGAAACCCCAGTGCCCAGCCATGTTCTAAGCCCTCCCCTCCTCCCTGGGCTTATGGTAGCAGGAGTGAAAAGAGAGGAGCACAGCAATGGGACCCGTTTGACAGAAACCGGCTTCCCACGAGTTAGTCATTCTCCACGTGCAGACATGCTCCCCAGTGCCTGTGGCAAGGTGAAGGAAATGCCATACACTGACCTGGAAGAGAGCACAGGGCCCAGGCACAGTCTGAGCCCTTCCCTCATCCCTGCGGTTTTGCTAGCAGGAGTTCAACCCCAAGGAACACAGACCGGAGACCCCCTGGGGCCAAAACGGCTTCCGACTAACAATATGCTCTTGCTGTGGAAATCCTATCCCAAGTGGAGGTAGCCAGGTCAACAAAATGCCACACACCCTGGTGGAAGAGACAACATGGCCCAGGCATGGCTTAAGCCCCTCACCTCGTCCCTGTGCTCTGGGGAGCCGGAGGGACCCCCGAGGCCCACGGCCCTGAGGCCCGTTGGGCAGAAAGCCGGCTTCCCAAAGAAACAGCTTTCCTGAGGTGCAGACCCTATCCCAAGGGCTGGTGGCAAAGGGAAAGCAAATGCCATCCCCTTCTCTGGAAGAAACCCCAGTGCCCAGCCATGTTGAAAGTCCTCCCCTCCTCCCTGGGCTTCTGGCAGCAGGAGTGAAAAGATAGGAGCACAGCACTGGGACCCGTTTGACAGAAACCGGCTTCCCACGAGGAAGTCATTCTCCACGTGCAGACATGCTCCCCAGTGCCTGTGGCAAGGTGAAGGAAATGCCATACACTGACCTGGAAGAGACCACAGGGCCCAGGCACAGTCTGAGCCCTTCCCTCATCCCGGTGGTTTTGCTAGCAGGAGTTCAACACCAAGGAACACAGACCGGAGACCCCCTGGGGCCAAAACGGCTTCCGACTAACAATATGCTCTTGCTGTGGAAATCCTATCCCAAGTGGAGGTAGCCAGGTCAACAAAATGCCCCACACCCAGCTGGAAGAGAGAATATGGCCCAGGCATGGCCTAAGCCCCTCACCTCGTCCCTGTGCTCTGGGGAGCCGGAGTGACCCCGAGGCCAACGGCCCTGAGGCCCGTTGGCAGGAAGCCGGCTTCCCACGGAAACAGCTTTCCTGAGGTGCAGACCCTATCCCAAGGGGTGGTGGCAAGGGAAAGCAAATGCCATCCCCTTCTCTGGAAGAAACCCCAGTGCCCAGCCATGTTGTAAGCTCTCCCCTCCTCCCTGGGCTTCTGGCAGCAGGAGTGAAAAGAGAGGGGCACAGCACGGGGACCCGTTTGACAGAAACCGGCTTCCCACGAGGAAGTCCTTCTCCACGTGCAGACATGCTCCCCAGTGCCTGTGGCAAGGTGAAGGAAATGCCATACACTGACCTGGAAGAGACCACAGGGCCCAGGCACAGTCTGAGCCCTTCTCTCATCCCGGCGGTTTTGCTAGCAGGAGTTCAACCCCCAAAACACAGCCCTGAGACCCCCTGGGGCCAAAACGGCTTCCGACTAACAATATGCTCTTGCTGTGGAAATCCTATCCCAAGTGGGGGTAGCCAGGTCAACAAAATGCCACACACCCAGGTGAAAGAGACAACATGGCCCAGGCATGGTCTAAGCCCCTCACCTCGTCCCTGTACTCTGGGGAGCCGGAGGGACCCCCGAGGCACACGGCCCTGAGGCCCGTTGGGCAGAAACCCGGCTTCCCACGGAAACAGCTCTCCTGAGGTGCAGAACCTATCCCAAGGGCTGGTGGCAAGGGAAAGCAAATGCCATCCCCTTCTCTGGAAGAAACCCAGGTACCCATCCATGTTCTAAGCCCTCCCCTCCTCCCTGGGCTTCTGGCTGTAGGAGTGAAAAGAGAGGAGCACAGCACTGGGACCCGTTTGACAGAAACCGGCTTCCCACGAGGAAGTCATTCTCCACGTGCAGACATGCTCCCCAGTGCCTGTGGCAAGGTGAAGGAAATGCCATACACTGACCTGGAAGAGACTACAGGGCCCAGGCACAGTCTGAGCCCTTCCCTCATCCCGGCGGTTTTGCTAGCAAGAGTTCAACCGCAAGGAACACAGTCCGGAGACCCCCTGGGGACCCAACGGCTTCCGACTAACAATATGTTCTTGCTGTGGAAATCTAAACCCAAGTGGGGGTAGCCAGGTCAACAAAATGCCACACACCGAGGTGGAAGAAACAACATGGCCCAGGCATGGTCTAAGCCCCTCACCTCGTCCCTGTGCTCTGGGGAGCCGGAGAGACCCCCGGGGCATACGGCCCGGAGGCCCGTTGGGCAGAAAGCCGGCTTCCCACGGAAACAGCTTTCCTGAGGTGCAGACCCTATCCCAAGGGGTGGTGGCAAGGGAAAGCAAATGCCATCCCCTTCTCTGGAAGAAACCCCAGTGCCCAGCCATGTTGTAAGCTCTCCCCTCCTCCCTGGGCTTCTGGCAGCAGGAGTGAAAAGAGAGGGGCACAGCACGGGGACCCGTTTGACAGAAACCGGCTTCCCACGAGGAAGTCCTTCTCCACGTGCAGACATGCTCCCCAGTGCCTGTGGCAAGGTGAAGGAAATGCCATACACTGACCTGGAAGAGACCACAGGGCCCAGGCACAGTCTGAGCCCTTCTCTCATCCCGGCGGTTTTGCTAGCAGGAGTTCAACCCCCAAAACACAGCCCTGAGACCCCCTGGGGCCAAAACGGCTTCCGACTAACAATATGCTCTTGCTGTGGAAATCCTATCCCAAGTGGGGGTAGCCAGGTCAACAAAATGCCACACACCCAGGTGAAAGAGACAACATGGCCCAGGCATGGTCTAAGCCCCTCACCTCGTCCCTGATCTCTGGGGAGCCGGAGGGACCCCCGAGGCACACGGCCCTGAGGCCCGTTGGGCAGAAACCCGGCTTCCCACGGAAACAGCTCTCCTGAGGTGCAGAACCTATCCCAAGGGCTGGTGGCAAGGGAAAGCAAATGCCATCCCCTTCTCTGGAAGAAACCCAGGTACCCAGCCATGTTGTAAGCCCTCCCCTCCTCCCTGGGCTTCTGGCTGTAGGAGTGAAAAGAGAGGAGCACAGCACTGGGACCCGTTTGACAGAAACCGGCTTCCCACGAGGAAGTCATTCTCCACGTGCAGACATGCTCCCCAGTGCCTGTGGCAAGGTGAAGGAAATGCCATACACTGACCTGGAAGAGACCACAGGGCCCAGGCACAGTCTGAGCCCTTCCCTCATCCCGGTGGTTTTGCTAGCAGGAGTTCAACACCAAGGAACACAGACCGGAGACCCCCTGGGGCCAAAGGGCTTATGACTAACAATATGCTCTTGCTGTGGAAATCCTATCCCAAGTGGAGGTAGCCAGGTCAACAAAATGCCACACACCCTGGTGGAAGAGACAACATGGCCCAGGCATGGCCTAAGCCCCTCACCTCGTCCCTGTGCTCTGGGGAGCCGGACGGACCCCGAAGCACCATGGCCCTGAGGCCCGTTGGGCAGAAAGCCGGTTTCCCACGGAAACAGCTTTCCTGAGGTGCAGACCGTATCCCAAGGGCTGGTGTCAAGGGAAAGCAAATGCCATCCCCTTATCTGGAAGAAACCCCAGTGCCCAGCCATGTTCTAAGCCCTCCCCTCCTCCCTGGGCTTCTGGCAGCAGGAGTGAAAAGAGAGATGCACAGCACTGGGACCCGTTTGACAGAAACCGGCCTCCCACGAGGAAGTCCTTCTCCACGTGCAGACATGCTCCCCATTGCCTGTGGCAAGGTGAAGGAAATGCCATACACTGACCTGGAATAGACCACAGGGCCCAGGCACAGTCTGAGCCCTTCCCTCATCCCGGCGGTTTTGCTAGCAGGAGTTCAACCCCAACGAACACAGCCCGGAGACCCCTAGGGCCAAAACGTCTTCCAACTAACAATATACTCTTGCTGTGGAAATCCTATCCCAAGTGGGGGTAGCCAGGTCAATAAAATGCCACACACCCAGGTGGAAGAAACAACATAGCCCAGGCATGGTCTAAGCCCGTCACCTCGTCCCTGTGCTCTGGGGAGCCGGAGGGATCCCCGAGGGCCACGGCCCTGAGGCCCATTGGGCAGGAAGCCGGCCTCCCACGGAAACAGCTTTCCTGAGGTGCAGACCCTCTCCCAAGGGCTGGTGGCAAGGGAAAGCAAATGCCATCCCCTTCTCTGGAAGAAACCCCAGTGCCCAGCCATGTTCTAAGCCCTCCCCTCCTCCCTGGGCTTATGGTAGCAGGAGTGAAAAGAGAGGAGCACAGCACAGGGACCCGTTTGACAGAAACCGGCTTCCCACGAGTTAGTCATTCTCCACGTGCAGACATGCTCCCCAGTGCCTGTGGCAAGGTGAAGGAAATGCCATACACTAACCTGGAAGAGACCACAGGGCCCAGGCACAGTCTGAGCCCTTCCCTCATCCCGGCGGTTTTGCTAGCAGGAGTTCAACCCCAAGGAACACAGACCGGAGACCCCCTGGGGCCCAAACGGCTTCGGACTAACAATATGCTCTTGCTGTGGAAATCCTATCCCAAGTGGGGGTAGCCAGGTCAACAAAATGCCACACAACCAAGTGGAAGAAATAACATGGCCCAGGCATGGTCTAAGCCCCTCACCTCGTCCCTGTGCTTTGGGGAGCCGGAGGGACCCCCGAGGCACACGGCCCTGAGGCCCGTTGGGCAGAAAGCCGGCTTCCCACGGAAACAGCTTTCCTGAGGTGCAGACCCTATCCCAAGGGGTGGTGGCAAGGGAAAGCAAATGCCATCCCCTTCTCTGGAAGAAACCCCAGTGCCCAGCTATGTTGAAAGTCCTCCCCTCCTCCCTGGGCTTCTGGCAGCAGGAGTGAAAAGAGAGGAGCACAGCACTGGGACCCGTTTGACAGGAACCGGCTTCCCATGAGGAAGTCCTTCTCCACGTGCAGACATGCTCCCCAGTGCCTGTGGCAAGGTGAAGGAAATGCCATACACTGACCTGGAAGAGACCACAGGGCCCAGGCACAGTCTGAGCCCTTCCCTCATCCCCACGGTTTTGCTAGCAGGAGTTCAACCCCAAGAACACAGCCCGGAGACCCCCTGGGGCCAAAACAGCTTCCGACTAACAATATGCTCTTGCTTTGGAAATCCTATCCCAAGTGGAGGTAGCCAGGTCAACAAAATGCCACACACCCTGGTGGAAGAGACAACATGGCCCAGGCATGGCCTAAGCCCCTCACCTCGTCCCTGTGCTCTGGGGAGCCGGAGGGACCCCCTAGGCCCACGGCCCTGAGGCCCGTTGGGCAGAAAGCCGGCTTCCCACGGAAACAGCTTTCCTGAGGTGCAGACCCTATCCCAAGGGCTGGTGGCAAGGGAAAGCAAATGCCATCCCCTTCTCTGGAAGAAACCCCAGTGCCCAGCCATGTTGAAAGTCCTCCCCTCCTCCATGGGCTTCTGGCAGCAGGAGTGAAAAGATAGGAGCACAGCACTGGGACCCGTTTGACAGAAACCGG
The DNA here is from genome assembly GCF_024610735.1 of Ursus americanus. NCBI lineage: Eukaryota > Metazoa > Chordata > Mammalia > Carnivora > Ursidae > Ursus > Ursus americanus. Next base: position 2,521,503 of record NW_028273633.1, read on the forward strand.
CTTCCCACGAGGAAGTCCTTCTCCACGTTCAGACATGCTCCCCAGTGCCTGTGGCAAGGTGAAGGAAATGCCATACACTGACCTGGAAGAGACCACAGGGCCCAGGCACAGTCTGAGCCCTTCCCTCATCCCGGCGGTTTTGCTAGCAAGAGTTCAACCGCAAGGAACACAGTCCGGAGACCCCCTGGGGCCCAAACGGCTTCCGACTAACAATATGTTCTTGCTGTGGAAATCTAAACCCAAGTGGGGGTAGCCAGGTCAACAAAATGCCACACACCGAGGTGGAAGAAACAACATGGCCCAGGCATGGTCTAAGCCCCTCACCTCGTCCCTGTGCTCTGGGGAGCCGGAGGGACCCCCGAGGCATACGGCCCGGAGGCCCGTTGGGCAGAAAGCCGGCATTCCCTGGAAACAGCTTTCCTGAGGTGCAGACCCTATCCCAAGGGGTGGTGGCAAGGGAAAGCAAATGCCATCCCCTTCTCTGGAAGAAACCCCAGTGCCCAGCCATGTTGTAAGCTCTCCCCTCCTCCCTGGGCTTCTGGCAGCAGGAGTGAAAAGAGAGGGGCACAGCACGGGGACCCGTTTGACAGAAACCGGCTTCCCACGAGGAAGTCCTTCTCCACGTGCAGACATGCTCCCCAGTGCCTGTGGCAAGGTGAAGGAAATGCCATACACTGACCTGGAATAGACCACAGGGCCCAGGCACAGTCTGAGCCCTTCTCTCATCCCGGCGGTTTTGCTAGCAGGAGTTCAACCCCCAAAACACAGCCCTGAGACCCCCTGGGGCCAAAACGGCTTCCGACTAACAATATGCTCTTGCTGTGGAAATCCTATCCCAAGTGGGGGTAGCCAGGTCAACAAAATGCCACACACCCAGGTGAAAGAGACAACATGGCCCAGGCATGGTCTAAGCCCCTCACCTCGTCCCTGTTCTCTGGGGAGCCGGAGGGACCCCCGAGGCACACGGCCCTGAGGCCCGTTGGGCAGAAACCCGGCTTCCACGGAAACAGCTCTCCTGAGGTGCAGAACCTATCCCAAGGGCTGGTGGCAAGGGAAAGCAAATGCCATCCCCTTCTCTGGAAGAAACCCAGGTACCCATCCATGTTCTAAGCCCTCCCCTCCTCCCTGGGCTTCTTGCTGTAGGAGTGAAAAGAGAGGAGCACAGCACTGGGACCCGTTTGACAGAAACCGGCTTCCCACGAGGAAGTCATTCTCCACGTGCAGACATGCTCCCCAGTGCCTGTGGCAAGGTGAAGGAAATGCCATACACTGACCTGGAAGAGACTACAGGGCCCAGGCACAGTCTGAGCCCTACCCTCATCCCGGCGGTTTTGCTAGCAGGAGTTCAACACCAAGTAACACAGACCGGAGACCCCCTGGGGCCAAAACGGCTACGGACTAACAATATGCTCTTTCTGTGGAAATCCTATCTCAAGTGGGGGTAACCAGGTCAACAAAATGCCACAAACCCAGGGGGAAGAAACAACATGGCCCAGGCATGGTCTAAGCCCCTCACTTCGTCCCTGTGCTCTGGGGAGCCGGAGGGACCCCCGAGGCCCACGGCCCTGAGGCCTGTTGGGCAGGAAGCCTGCCTCCCAGGGAAACAGCTTTCCTGAGGTGCAGACCCTCTCCCAAGGGCTGGTGGCAAGGGAAAGCAAATGCCATGCCCTTCTCTGGAAGAAACTCCAGTGCCCAGCCATGTTGTAAGCCCTCCCCTCCTCCCTGGGCTTCTGGCAGCAAGAGTGAAAAGAGAGGAGCACAGCACTGGGACCCGTTTGATGGAAAACGGCTTCCCACGAGGAAGTCCTTCTCCACGTGCAGACATGCTCCCCAGTGCCTGTGGCAAGGTGAAGGAAATGCCATACACTGACCTGGAAGAGACCACAGGGCCCAGGCACAGTCTGAGACCTACCCTCATCCCGGAGGTTTTGCTAGCAGGAGTTCAACCCCAACGAACACAGCCCGGAGACCCCCTGGGGCCAAAACGGCTTCCGACTAACAATATACTCTTGCAGTGGAAAACCTATACCAAGTGGGGGTAGCCAGGTCAACAAAATGCCACACACCCAGGTGGAAGAAACAACATGGCCCAGGCATGGTCTAAGCCCCTCACCTCGTCCCTGTGCTCTGGGGAGCCGGAGGGACCCCCGAGGCCAACGGCCCTGAGGCCCGTTGGCAGAAAGCCGGCTTCCCACGGAAACAGCTTTCCTGAGTTGCAGACCCTATCCCAAGGGCTGGTGGCAAGGGAAAGCAAATGCCATCCCCTTCTCTGGAAGAAACCCCAGTGCCCAGCCATGTTGAAAGTCCTCCCCTCCTCCATGGGCTTCTGGCAGCAGGAGTGAAAAGAGAGGAGCACAGCACTGGGACCGGTTTGACAGAAACCGGCTTCCCACGAGGAAGTCCTTCTCCACGTGCAGACATGCACCCCAGTGCCTGTGGCAAGGTGAAGGATATGCCATACCCTGACCTGGAAGAGACCACAGGGCCCAGGCACTGTCTGAGCCCTTCCCTCATCCCGGCGGTTTTGCTAGCAGGAGTTCAACCCCAATGAACACAAACCGGAGACCCCCTGGGGCCCAAAGGGTTTCCGACTAACAATATGCTCTTGCTGTGGAAAACCTACCCGAAGTGGGGTAGCCAGGTCAACAAACTGCTAAACACCCAGGTGGAAGAAACAATATGGCCCTGGCATGTTCTAAGCCCCTCACCTCGTCCCTGTGCTTTGGGGAGCTGGAGGGACCCTCGAGGCCCACGGCCCTGAGGCCCGTTGGGCAGGAAGCCGGCCTCCCACGGAAACAGCTTTCCTGAGGTGCAGACCCTCTCCCAAGGGGTGGTGGCAAGGGAAACTAAATGCCATGCCCTTCTCTGGAAGAAACCCCAGTGCCCAGCCATGTTCTAAGCCCTCCCCTCCTCCCTGGGCTTCTGGCAGCAGGAGTGAAAAGAGAGTTGAACAGCACTGGGACCCGTTTGACAGCAACCGGCCTCTCACGAGGAAGTCCTTCTCCACGTGCAGACATGCTCCCCAGTGCCTGTGGCAAGGTGAAGGAAATGCCATACACTGACCTGGAATAGACCACAGGGCCCAGGCACAGTCTGAGCCCTTCCCTCATCCCGGCGGTTTTGCTAGCAGGAGTTCAACCCCAAGGAACACAGCCCGGAGACCCCCCTGGGGCCCAAAGTGTTTCCGACTAACAATATGCTCTTGCTGTGGAAATCCTATCCCAAGTGGGGGTAGCCAGGTCAACAAAATGCCACACACCCAGGTGGAAGAAACAACATGGCCCAGGCATGGTCTAAGCCCGTCACCTCGTCCCTGTGCTCTGGGGAGTCGGAGGGACCCCCGAGGCCCACGGCCCTGAGGCCCGTTTGGCATGAAGAAGGCCTCCCACGGAAACAGCTTTCCTGAGGTGCAGACCCTCTCCCAAGGGCTGGTGGCAAGGGAAAGCAAATGCCATCCCCTTCTCTGGAAGAAACCCCAGTGCCCAGCCATGTTGTAAGCCCTCCCCTCCTCCCTGGGCTTCTGGCAGCAGGAGTGAAAAGAGAGTTGAACAGCACTGGGACCCGTTTGACAGAAACCGGCCTCCCACGAGGAAGTCCTTCTCCACATGCAGACATGCTCCCCAGTGCCTGTGGCAAGGTGAAGGAAATGCCATACACTGACCTGGAATAGACCACAGGGCCCAGGCACAGTCTGAGCCCTTCCCTCATCCCGGCGGTTTTGCTAGCAGGAGTTCAACCCCAAGGAACACAGACCGGAGTCCCCCTGGGGCCCAAAGGGTTTCCGACTAACAATATGCTCTTGCTATGGAAAACCTATCCCAAGTGGGGGTAGCCAGGTCAACAAAATGCCACACACCCAGGTGTAAGAAACAACATTGCCCAGGCATGGTCTAAGCCCCTCACCTCGTCCCTGTGCTTTGAGGAGCCGGATGGACAGCCGAGGCCCACGGCCCTGAAACCCCTTTGCAAAAAGGCGGCTTCCCACGGAAACAGCTTTCCTGAGGTGCAGACCCTATCCCAAGGGCTGGTGGCAAGGGAAAGCAAATGCCATCCCCTTCTCTGGAAGAAACCCCAGTGCCCAGCCATGTTGTAAGCCCTCCCCTCCTCCCTGGGCTTCTGGCAGCAGGAGTGAAAAGAGAGTTGAACAGCACTGGGACCCGTTTGACAGAAACCGGCCTCCCACGAGGAAGTCCTTCTCCACGTGCAGACATGCTCCCCAGTGCCTGTGGCAAGGTGAAGGAAATGCCATACACTGACCTGGAATAGACCACAGGGCCCAGGCACAGTCTGAGCCCTTCCCTCATCCTGGCGGTTTTGCTAGCAGGAGTTCAACCCCAACGAACACAGCCCGGAGACCCCCTGGGGCCAAAACGTCTTCCGACTAACAATATACTCTTGCTGTTGAAATCCTATCCCACGTGGGGGTAGCCAGGTCAATAAAATGCCACACACCCAGGTGGAAGAAACAACATGGCCCAGGCATGGTCTAAGCCCCTCACCTAGTCCCTGTGCTCTGGGGAGCCGGAGGGACCCCCGAGGCCCACGGCCCTGAGGCCCGTTGGGCAGGAAGCCGGCCTCCCACGGAAACAGCTTTCCTGAGGTGCAGACCCTCTCCCAGGGCTGGTGGCAAGGGAAACCAAATGCCATGCCCTTCTCTGGAAGAAACCCCAGTGTCCAGCCATGTTCTAAGCCCTCCCCTCCTCCCTGGGCTTCTGGCAGCAGGAGTGAAAAGAGAGTTGCACAGCACTGGGACCCGTTTGACAGAAACCGGCCTCCCACGAGGAAGTCCTTCTCCACGTGCAGACATGCTCCCCAGTGCCTGTGGCAAGGTGAAGGAAATGCCATACACTGACCTGGAATAGACCACAGGGCCCAGGCACAGTCTGAGCCCTTCCCTCATCCCGGCGGTTTTGCTAGCAGGAGTTCAACCCCAACGAACACAGCCCGGAGACCCCCCTGGGGCCCAAAGTGTTTCCGACTAACAATATGCTCTTGCTGTGGAAATCCTATCCCAAGTGGGGGTAGCCAGGTCAACAAAATGCCACACACCCATGTGGAAGAAACAACATGGCCCAGGCATGGTCTAAGCCCCTCACCTCGTCCCTGTGCTCTGGGGAGTCGGAGGGACCCCCGAGGCCCACGGCCCTGAGGCCCGTTGGGCATGAAGAAGGCCTCCCACGGAAACAGCTTTCCTGAGGTGCAGACCCTCTCCCAAGGGCTGGTGGCAAGGGAAAGCAAATGCCATCCCCTTCTCTGGAGAAACCCCAGTGCCCAGCCATGTTGTAAGCCCTCCCCTCCTCCCTGGGCTTCTGGCAGCAGGAGTGAAAAGAGAGTTGAACAGCACTGGGACCCATTTGACAGAAACCGGCCTCCCACGAGGAAGTCCTTCTCCACGTGCAGAGATGCTCCCCAGTGCCTGTGGCAAGGTGAAGGAAATGCCATACACTGACCTGGAATAGACCACAGGGCCCAGGCACAGTCTGAGCCCTTCCCTCATCCCGGCGGTTTTGCTAGCAGGAGTTCAACCCCAACGAACACAGTCCGGAGACCCCCTGGGGCCAAAACGTCTTCCGACTAACAATATACTCTTGCTGTGGAAATCCTATCCCAAGTGGGGGTAGCCGGGTCAACAAAATGCCACACACCCAGGTGGAAGAGACAACATGGCCCAGGCATGGTCTAAGCCCCTCACCTCGTCCCTGTGCTCTGGGGAGCCGGAGGGACCCCCGAGGCCCACGGCCCTGAGGCCCGTTGGGCAGGAAGCCGGCCTCCCACGGAAACAGCTTTCCTGAGGTGCAGACCCTCTCCCAAGGGCTGGTGGCAAGGGAAACCAAATGCCATGCCCTTCTCTGGAAGAAACCCCAGTGCCCAGCCATGTTCTAAGCCCTCCCCTCCTCCCTGGGCTTCTGGCAGCAGGAGTGAAAAGAGAGTTGAACAGCACTGGGACCCGTTTGACAGAAACCGGCCTCCCACGAGGAAGTCCTTCTCCACGTGCAGACATGCTCCCCAGTGCCTGTGGCAAGGTGAAGGAAATGCCATACACTGACCTGGAATAGACCACAGGGCCCAGGCACAGTCTGAGCCCTTCCGTCATCATGGCGGTTTTGCTAGCAGGAGTTCAACCCCAAGGAACACAGACCGGAGTCCCCCTGGGGCCCAAAGGGTTTCCGACTAACAATATGCTCTTGCTATGGAAATCCTATCCCAAGAGGGGGTAGCCAGGTCAACAAAATGCCACACACCCAGGTGGAAGAGACAACATATCCTAGGCATGGACTAAGCCCCTCACCTCGTCCCTGTGCTTTGGGGAGCCGGAGGGACCCCCGAGGCCCACGGCCCTTAGGCCCGTTGGGCAGAAAGCCGGCTTCCCACGGAAACAGCTTTCCTGAGGGGCAGACCCTATCCCAAGGGCTGGTGGCAAGGGAAAGCAAATGCCATCCCCTTCTCTGGAAGAAACCCCAGTGCCCAGCCATGTTGTAAGCCCTCCCCTCCTCCCTGGGCTTCTGGCAGCAGGAGTGAAAAGAGAGTTGTACAGCACTGGGACCCGTTTGACAGAAACCGGCCTTCCACGAGGAAGTCCTTCTCCACGTGCAGACATGCTCCCCAGTGCCTGTGGCAAGGTGAAGGACATGCCATACGCTGACCTGGAAGAGACCACAGGGCCCAGGCACAGTCTGAGACCTACCCTCATCCCGGCGGTTTTGGTAGCAGGAGTTCAACCCCAAGGAACACAGCCCGGAGACACCCTGGGGCCCAAACGGCTTTCGACGAACAATATGCTCTTGCTGTGGAAAACCTATCCCAAGTGGGTGTAGCCAGGTCAACAAACGGCTAAACACCCAGGTGGAAGAAACAACATGGCCCAGGCATGGTCTAAGCCCCTCACCTCGTCCCTGTGCTTTGGGGAGCCGGAGGGACCCTCGAGGCCCACAGCCCTGAGGCCCGTTGGGCAGGAAGCCGGCCTCCCACGGAAACAGCTTTCCTGAGGTGCAGACCCTCTCCCAAGGGCTGGTGGCAAGGGAAACCAAATGCCATGCCCTTCTCTGGAAGAAACCCCAGTGCCCAGCCATGTTCTAAGCCCTCCCCTCCTCCCTGGGCTTCTGGCAGCAGGAGTGAAAAGAGAGTTGAACAGCACTGGGACCCGTTTGACAGAAACCGGCCTCCCACGAGGAAGTCCTTCTCCACGTGCAGACATGCTCCCCAGTGCCTGTGGCAAGGTGAAGGAAATGCCATACACTGACCTGGAATAGACCACAGGGCCCAGGCACAGTCTGAGCCCTTCCCTCATCCCGGCGGTTTTGCTAGCAGGAGTTCAACCCCAAGGAACACAGCCCGGAGACCCCCCTGGGTCCCAAAGTGTTTCCGACTAACAGTATACTCTTGCTTTGGAAATCCTATCCCAAGTGGGGTAGCCAGGTCAACAAAATGCCACACACCCAGGTGGAAGAAACAACATGGCCCAGGCATGGTCTAAGCCCCTCACCTCGTCCCTGTGCTCTGGGGAGTCGGAGGGACCCCCGAGGCCCACGGCCCTGAGGCCCGTTGGGCATGAAGAAGGCCTCCCACGGAAACAGCTTTCCTGAGGGGCAGACCCTCTCCCAAGGGCTGGTGGCAAGGGAAAGCAAATGCCATCCCCTTCTCTGGAAGAAACCCCAGTGCCCAGCCATGTTGTAAGCCCTCCCCTCCTCCCTGGGCTTCTGGCAGCAGGAGTGAAAAGAGAGTTGAACAGCACTGGGACCCGTTTGACAGAAACCGGCCTCCCACGAGGAAGTCCTTCTCCACGTGCAGACATGCTCCCCAGTGCCTGTGGCAAGGTGAAGGAAATGCCATACACTGACCTGGAATAGACCACAGGGCCCAGGCACAGTCTGAGCCCTTCCCTCATCCCGGCGGTTTTGCTAGCAGGAGTTCAACCCCAAGGAACACAGACCGGAGTCCCCCTGGGGACCAAAGGGTTTCCGACTAACAATATGCCCTTGCTATGGAAATCCTATCCCAAGTGGGGGTAACCAGGTCAACAAAATGCCACACACCCAGGTGGAAGAGACAACATGGCCCAGGCATGGTCTAAGCCCCTCACCTAGTCCCTGTGCTCTGGGGAGCCGGAGGGACCCCCGAGGCCCACGGCCCTGAGGCCCGTTGGGCAGGAAGCCGGCCTCCCACGGAAACAGCTTTCCTGAGGTGCAGACCCTCTCCCAAGGGCTGGTGGCAAGGGAAACCAAATGCCATGCCCTTCTCTGGAAGAAACCCCAGTGCCCAGCCATGTTCTAAGCCCTCCCCTCCTCCCTGGGCTTCTGGCAGCAGGAGTGAAAAGAGAGTTGCATAGCACTGGGACCCGTTTGACAGAAACCGGCCTCCCACGAGGAAGTCCTTCTCCACGTGCAGACATGCTCCCCAGTGCCTGTGGCAAGGTGAAGGAAATGCCATACAACTGACCTGGAATAGACCACAGGGCCCAGGCACAGTCTGAGCCCTTCCCTCATCCCGGCGGTTTTGCTAGCAGGAGTTCAACCCCAAGGAACACAGACCGGAGTCCCCCTGGGGCCCAGAGGGTTTCCGACTAACAATATGCTCTTGCTATGGAAATCCTATCCCAAGTGGGGGTAGCCAGGTCAACAAAATGCCACACACCCAGGTGGAAGAGACAACATATCCTAGGCATGGTCTAAGCCCCTCACCTCGTCCCTGTGCTTTGGGGAGCCGGAGGGACCCCCGAGGCCCACGGCCCTGAGGCCCGTTGGGCAGAAAGCCGGCTTCCCACGGAAACAGCTTTCCTGAGGTGCAGACCCTATCCCAAGGGCTGGTGGCAAGGGAAAGCAAATGCCATCCCCTTCTCTGGAAGAAACCCCAGTGCCCAGCCATGTTGTAAGCCCTCCCCTCCTCCCTGGACTTCTGGCAGCAGGAGTGAAAAGAGAGTTGCATAGCACTGGGACCCGTTTGACAGAAACCGGCCTCCCACGAGGAAGTCCTTCTCCACGTGCAGACATGCTCCCCAGTGCCTGTGGCAAGGTGAAGGAATGCCATATACTGACCTGGAATAGACCACAGGGCCCAGGCACAGTCTGAGCCCTTCCCTCATCCCAGGGGTTTTGCTAGCAGGAGTTCAACCCCAACGAACACAGTCCGGAGACCCCCTGGGGCCAAAACGTCTTCCGACTAACAATATACTCTTGCTGTGGAAATCCTATCCCAAGTGGGGGTAGCCGGGTCAACAAAATGCCACACACCCAGGTGGAAGAGACAACATGGCCCAGGCATGGTCTAAGCCCCTCACCTCGTCCCTGTGTTCTGGGGAGCCGGAGGGACCCCCGAGGCCCACGGCCCTGAGGCCCGTTGGGCAGAAAGCCGGCTTCCCACGGAAACAGCTTTCCTGAGGTGCAGACCCTATCCCAAGGGCTGGTGGCAAGGGAAAGCAAATGCCATCCCCTTCTCTGGAAGAAACCCCAGTGCCCAGCCATGTTGTAAGCCCTCCCCTCCTCCCTGGGCTTCTGGCAGCATGAGTGAAAAGAGAGTTGCACAGCACTGGGACCCGTTTGACAGAAACCGGCCTCCCACGAGGAAGTCCTTCTCCACGTGCAGACATGCTCCCCAGTGCCTGTGGCAAGGTGAAGGAAATGCCATACACTGACCTGGAATAGACCACAGGGCCCAGGCACAGTCTGAGCCCTTCCCTCATCCCGGCGGTTTTGCTAGCAGAAGTTCAACCCCAAGGAACACAGCCCGGAGACCCCCTGGGGCCAAAACGTCTTCCGACTAACAATATACTCTTGCTGTGGAAATCCTATCCCACGTGGGGGTAGCCAGGTCAATAAAATGCCACACACCCAGGTGGAAGAAACAACATGGCCCAGGCATGGTCTAAGCCCCTCACCTAGTCCCTGTGCTCTGGGGAGCCGGAGGGACCCCCGAGGCCCACGGCCCTGAGGCCCGTTGGGCAGGAAGCCGGCCTCCCACGGAAACAGCTTTCCTGAGGTGCAGACCCTATCCCAAGGGCTGGTGGCAAGGGAAACCAAATGCCATGCCCTTCTCTGGAAGAAACCCCAGTGCCCAGCCATGTTCTAAGCCCTCCCCTCCTCCCTGGGCTTCTGGTAGCAGGAATGAAAAGAGAGTTGAACAGCACTGCGACCCGTTTGACAGAAACCGGTCTCCCACGAGGAAGTCCTTCTCCACGTGCAGACATGCTCCCCAGTGCCTGTGGCAAGGTGAAGGAAATGCCATACACTGACCTGGAATAGACCACAGGGCCCAGGCACAGTCTGAGCCCTTCCCTCATCCCGGCGGTTTTGCTAGCAGGAGTTCAACCCCAAGGAACACAGACCGGAGTCCCCCTGGGGCCCAAAGGGTTTCCGACTAACAATATGCTCTTGCTATGGAAATCCTATCCCAAGTGGGGGTAGCCAGGTCAACAAAATGCCACACACCCAGGTGGAAGAGACAACATATCCTAGGCATGGTCTAAGCCCCTCACCTCGTCACTGTGCTTTGGGGAGCCGGAGGGACCCCCGAGGCCCACGGCCCTGAGGCCCGTTGGGCAGAAAGTCGGCTTCCCACGGAAACAGCTTTCCTGAGGGGCAGACCCTATCCCAAGGGCTGGTGGCAAGGGAAAGCAAATGCCATCCCCTTCTCTGGAAGAAACCCCAGTGCCCAGCCATGTTGTAAGCCCTCCCCTCCTCCCTGGGCTTCTGGCAGCAGGAATGAAAAGAGAGGAGCACAGCACTGGGACCCGTTTGACAGAAACTGGCCTCCCACGAGGAAGTCCTTCTCCACGTGCAGACATGCTCCCCAGTGCCTGTGGCAAGGTGAAGGAAATGCCATACACTGACCTGGAATAGACCACAGGGCCCAGGCACAGTCTGAGCCCTTCCCTCATCCCGGCGTTTTTGCTAGCAGGAGTTCAACCCCAAGGAACACAGCACGGAGACCCCCTGGGGCCTTAACGGTTTCAGAGTAACAATATACTCTTGCTGTGGAAATCCTATCCCAAGTGGGGGTAGCCGGGTCAACAAAATGCCACACACCCAGGTGGAAGAGACAACATGGCCCAGGCATGGTCTAAGCCCCTCACCTCGTCCCTGTGCTCTGGGGAGCCAGAGGGACCCCCGAGGCCCACGGCCCTGAGGCCCGTTGGGCAGAAAGCCGGCTTCCCACGAAAACAGCTTTCCTGAGATACAGACCCTCTCCCAAGGGCTGGTGGCAAGGGAAAGCAAATGCCATCCCCTTCTTTGATAGAAACCCCAGTGCCCAGCCATGTTGTAAGCCTTCCCCTCCTTCCGGGGCTTCTGGCAGCAGGAGTGAAAAGAGAGGAGCACAGCACTGGGACCCTTTTGACAGAAACCGGCCTCCCACGAGGAAGTCGTTCTCTACGTGCAGATATGCTCCCCAGTGCCTGTGGCAAGGTGAAGGAAAGGCCATACACTGACCTGGAAGAGACCACAGGGCCCAGGCACAGTCTGAGCCCTTCCCTCATCCCGGTGGTTTTTTTAGCAGGAGTTCAACACCAAGGAACACAGACCGGAGACCCCCTGGGGCCAAAACGGCTTCCGACTAACAATATGCTCTTGCTGTGGAAATCCTATCCCAAGTGGGGGTAGCCAGGTCAACAAAATGCCACACACCCAGGTGGAAGAGACAACATATCCTAGGCATGGTCTAAGCCCCTCACCTCGTCCCTGTGCTTTGGGGAGCCGGAGGGACCCCCGAGGCCCACGGCCCTGAAGCCCGTTGGGCAGAAAGCCGGCTTCCCACGGAAACAGCTTTCCTGAGGGGCAGACCCTATCCCAAGGGCTGGTGGCAAGGGAAAGCAAATGCCATCCCCTTCTCTGGAAGAAACCCCAGTGCCCAGCGATGTTGTAAGCCCTCCCCTCCTCCCTGGGCTTCTGGCAGCAGGAGTGAAAAGAGAGTTGTACAGCACTGGGACCCGTTTGACAGAAACCGGCCTCCCACGAGGAAGTCCTTCTCCACGTGCAGACATGCTCCCCAGTGCCTGTGGCAAGGTGAAGGACATGCCATACGCTGACCTGGAAGAGACCACAGGGCCCAGGCACAGTCTGAGACCAACCCTCACCCGGCGGTTTTGGTAGCAGGAGTTCAACCCCAAGGAACACAGCCCGGAGACACCCTGGGGCCCAAACGGCTTTCGACGAAAAATATGCTCTTGCTGTGGAAAACCTATCCCAAGTGGGTGTAGCCAGGTCAACAAACGGCTAAACACCCAGGTGGAAGAAACAACATGGCCCAGGCATGGTCTAAGCCCCTCACCTCGTCCCTGTGCTTTGGGGAGCCGGAGGGACCCTCGAGGCCCACAGCCCTGAGGCCCGTTGGGCAGAAAGCCGGCTTCCCACGGAAACAGCTTTCCTGAGGTGCAGATCCTATCCCAAGGGCTGGTGGCAAGGGAAAGCAAATGCCATCCCCTTCTCTGGAAGAAACCCCAGTGCCCAGCCATGTTGTAAGCCCTCCCCTCCTCCCTGGGCTTCTGGCAGCAGGAGTGAAAAGAGAGTTGCATAGCACTGGGACCCGTTTGACAGAAACCGGCCTCCCACGAGGAAGTCCTTCTCCACGTGCAGACATGCTCCCCAGTGCCTGTGGCAAGGTGAAGGAATGCCATATACTGACCTGAAATAGACCACAGGGCCCAGGCACAGTCTGAGCCCTTCCCTCATCCCGGCGGTTTTGCTAGCAGGAGTTCAACCCCAACGAACACAGTCCGGAGACCCCCTGGGGCCAAAACGTCTTCAGACTAACAATATACTCTTGCTGTGGAAATCCTATCCCAAGTGGGGGTAGCCGGGTCAACAAAATGCCACACACCCAGGTGGAAGAGACAACATGGCCCAGGCATGGTCTAAGCCCCTCACCTCGTCCCTGTGCTCTGGGGAGCCGGAGGGACCCCCGAGGCCCACGGCCCTGAGGCCCGTTGGGCAGAAAGCCGGCTTCCCACGGAAACAGCTTTCCTGAGGTGCAGACCCTATCCCAAGGGGTGGTGGCAAGGGAAAGCAAATGCCATCCCCTTCTCTGGAAGAACCCCAGTGCCCAGCCATGTTGTAAGCCCTCCCCTCCTCCCTGGGCTTCTGGCAGCAGGAGTGAAAAGAGAGTTGCACAGCACTGGGACCCGTTTGACAGAAACCGGCCTCCCACGAGGAAGTCCTTCTCCACGTGCAGACATGCTCCCCATTGCCTGTGGCAAGGTGAAGGAAATGCCATACACTGACCTGGAATAGACCACAGGGCCCAGGCACAGTCTGAGCCCTTCCCTCATCCCGGCGGTTTTGCTAGCAGGAGTTCAACCCCAACGAACACAGCCCGGAGACCCCCTGGGGCCAAAACGTCTTCCGACTAACAATATACTCTTGCTGTGGAAATCCTATCCCACGTGGGGGTAGCCAGGTCAATAAAATGCCACACACCCAGGTGGAAGAAACAACATGGCCCAGGCATGGTCTAAGCCCCTCACCTAGTCCCTGTGCTCTGGGGAGCCGGAGGGACCCCCGAGGCCCACGGCCCTGAGGCCCGTTGGGCAGGAAGCCGGCTTCCCACGGAAACAGCTTTCCTGAGGTGCAGACCCTCTCCCAAGGGCTGGTGGCAAGGGAAACCAAATGCCATGCCCTTCTCTGGAAGAAACCCCAGTGCCCAGCCATGTTCTAAGCCCTCCCCTCCTCCCTGGGCTTTTGGCAGCAGGAGTGAAAAGAGAGTTGCACAGCACTGGGACCCGTTTGACAGAAACCGGCCTCCCACGAGGAAGTCCTTCTCCACGTGCAGACATGCTCCCCAGTGCCTGTGGCAAGGTGAAGGAAATGCCATACACTGACCTGGAATAGACCACAGGGCCCAGGCACAGTCTGAGCCCTTCCCTCATCCCGGCGGTTTTGCTAGCAGGAGTTCAACCCCAAGGAACACAGCCCGGAGACCCCCCTGGGGCCCAAAGTGTTTCCGACTAACAATATGCTCTTGCTGTGGAAATCCTATCCCAAGTGGGGGTAGCCAGGTCAACAAAATGCCACACACCCAGGTGGAAGAAACAACATGGCCCAGGCATGGTCTAAGCCCCTCACCTCGTCCCTGTGCTCTGGGGAGTCGGAGGGACCCCCGAGGCCCACGGCCCTGAGGCCCGTTGGGCATGAAGAAGGCCTCCCACGGAAACAGCTTTCCTGAGGTGCAGACCCTCTCCCAAGGGCTGGTGGCAAGGGAAAGCAAATGCCATCCCCTTCTCTGGAAGAAACCCCAATGCCCAGCCATGTTGTAAGCCCTCCCCTCCTCCCTGGGCTTCTGGCAGCAGGAGTGAAAAGAGAGTTGAACAGCACTGGGACCCGTTTGACAGAAACCGGCCTCCCACGAGGAAGTCCTTCTCCACGTGCAGACATGCTCCCCAGTGCCTGTGGCAAGGTGAAGGAAATGCCATACACTGACCTGGAATAGACCACAGGGCCCAGGCACAGTCTGAGCCCTTCCCTCATCCCGGCGGTTTTGCTAGCAGGAGTTCAACCCCAAGGAACACAGACCGGAGTCCCCCTGGGGCCCAAAGGGTTTCCGACTAACAATATGCTCTTGCTATGGAAATCCTATCCCAAGTGGGGGTAGCCAGGTCAACAAAATGCCACACACCCAGGTGGAAGAGACAACATATCCTAGGCATGGTCTAAGCCCCTCACCTCGTCCCTGTGCTTTGGGGAGCCGGAGGGACCCCCGAGGCCCACGGCCCTGAGGCCCGTTGGGCAGAAAGCCGGCTTCCCACGGAAACAGCTTTCCTGAGGGGCAGACCCTATCCCAAGGGCTGGTGGCAAGGGAAAGCAAATGCCATCCCCTTCTCTGGAAGAAACCCCAGTGCCCAGCCATGTTGTAAGCCCTCCCCTCCTCCCTGGGCTTCTGGCAGCAGGAGTGAAAAGAGAGTTGTACAGCACTGGGACCCGTTTGACAGAAACCGGCCTCCCACGAGGAAGTCCTTCTCCACGTGCAGACATGCTCCCCAGTGCCTGTGGCAAGGTGAAGGACATGCCATACGCTGACCTGGAAGAGACCACAGGGCCCAGGCACAGTCTGAGACCTACCCTCATCCCGGCGGTTTTGGTAGCAGGAGTTCAACCCCAAGGAACACAGCCCGGAGACACCCTGGGGCCCAAACGGCTTTCGACGAACAATATGCTCTTTCTGTGGAAAACCTATCCCAAGTGGGTGTAGCCAGGTCAACAAACTGCTAAACACCCAGGTGGAAGAAACAACATGGCCCAGGCATGGTCTAAGCCCCTCACCTCGTCCCTGTGCTTTGGGGAGCCGGAGGGACCCTCGAGGCCCACAACCCTGAAGCCCGTTGGGCAGAAAGCCGGCTTCCCACGGAAACAGCTTTCCTGAGGTGCAGACCCTATCCCAAGGGCTGGTGGCAAGGGAAAGCAAATGCCATCCCCTTCTCTGGAAGAAACCCCAGTGCCCAGCCATGTTGTAAGCCCTCCCCTCCTCCCTGGGCTTCTGGCAGCAGGAGTGAAAAGAGAGTTGAACAGCACTGGGACCCGTTTGACAGAAACCGGCCTCCCACGAGGAAGTCCTTCTCCACGTGCAGACATGCTCCCCAGTGCCTGTGGCAAGGTGAAGGAAATGCCATACACTGACCTGGAATAGACCACAGGGCCCAGGCACAGTCTGAGCCCTTCCCTCATCCCGGCGGTTTTGCTAGCAGGAGTTCAACCCCAAGGAACACAGACCGGAGTCCCCCTGGGGCCCAAAGGGTTTCCGACTAACAATATGCTCTTGCTATGGAAATCCTATCCCAAGTGGGTGTAGCCAGGTCAACAAACTGCTAAACACCCAGGTGGAAGAAACAACATGGCCCAGGCATGGTCTAAGCCCCTCACCTCGTCCCTGTGCTCTGGGGAGCCGGAGGGACCCCCGAGGCCCACGGCCCTGAGGCCCGTTGGGCAGAAAGCCGGCTTCCCACGGAAACAGCTTTCCTGAGGTGCAGACCCTCTCCCAAGGGCTGGTGGCAAGGGAAAGCAAATGCCATCCCCTTCTCTGGAAGAAACCCCAGTGCCCAGCCATGTTGTAAGCCCTCCCCTCCTCCCTGGGCTTCTTGCAGCAGGAGTGAAAAGAGAGTTGCATAGCACTGGGACCCGTTTGACAGAAACCGGCCTCCCACGAGGAAGTCCTTCTCCACGTGCAGACATGCTCCCCAGTGCCTGTGGCAAGGTGAAGGAATGCCATATACTGACCTGGAATAGACCACAGGGCCCAGGCACAGTCTGAGCCCTTCCCTCATCCCGGCGGTTTTGCTAGCAGGAGTTCAACCCCAAGGAACACAGCCCGGAGACCCCCTGGGGCCCAAACGGCTTTCGACGAACAATACGTTCTTGCTGTGGATAACCTATCCCATTGGGGTAGCCAGGTCAACAAACTGCTAAACACCCAGGTGGAAGAAACAACATGGCCCAAGCATGGTCTAAGCCCCTCACCTCTTCTCTGTGCTCTGGGGAGCCGGAGGGACCCCCGAGGCACACGGCCCTGAGGCCCGTTAGGCAGAAACCCGGCTTCCCACGGAAACAGCTTTCCTGAGGTGCAGACCCTATCCCAAAGGCTGGTGGCAAGGGAAAGCAAATGCCATTCCCTTCTCTGGAAGAAACCCCAGTGCCCAGCCATGTTGTAAGCCCTCCCCTCCTCCCTGGGCTTCTGGCTGCAGGAGTGAAAAGAGAGGAGCACAGCACTGGGACCCGTTTGACAGAAACCGGCTTCCCACGAGGAAGTCCTTCTCCACGTGCAGACATGCTCCCCAGTGCCTGTGGCAAGGTGAAGGAAATGCCATACTCTGACCTGGAAGAGACCACAGGGCCCAGGCACAGTCTGAGCCCTTCCCTCATCCAGGCGATTTTGCTAGCAGGAGTTCAACCCCAACGAACACAGCCCGGAGACCTCCTGGGGCCAAAACGTCTTCCGACTAACAATATACACTTGCTGTGGAAATCCTATCCCAAGTGGGGGTAGCCAGGTCAACAAAATGCCACACACCCAAGTGGAAGAGACAACATGGCCCAGGCATGGTCTAAGCCCCTCACCTCGTCCCTGTGCTCTGGGGAGCCGGAGGGACCCCGAGGCCCACGGCCCTGAGGCCCATTGGGCAGAAAGCCGGCTTCCCACGGAAACAGCTTTCCTGAGGTGCAGACCCTATCCCAAGGGGTGGTGGCAAGGGAAAGCAAATGCCATCCCCTTCTCTGGAAGAAACCCCAGTGCCCAGCCATGTTCTAAGCCCTCCCCTCCTCTCTGGGCTTCTGGCAGCAAGAGTGAAAAGAGAGGAGCACAGCACTGGGACCCGTTTGACAGAAACCGGCTTCCCACGAGTAAGTCCTTCTCCTCGTGCAGAGATGCTCCCCAGTGTCTGTGGCAAGGTGAAGGAAATGCCATACACTGACCTGGAAGAGACCACAGGGCCCAGGCACAGTCTGAGCACTTCCCTCATCCCGGCGGTTTTGCTAGCAGGAGTTCAACCCCAAGGAACACAGCCCGGAGACCCCCTGGGGCCAAAATGGCTTCCGACTAACAATATGTTCTTGCTGTGGAAATCCTATCCCAAGTGGGGGTAGCCAGGTCAACAAAATGCCACACACCCTGGTTGAAGAGACAACATGGCCCAGGCATGGTCTAAGCCCCTCACCTCGTCCCTGTGCTTTTGGGAGCCAGAGGGACTCCCGAGGTCCACGGCCCTGAAGCCCGTTGGGCAGAAAGCCGGCTTCCCACGGAAACAGCTTTCCTGAGGTGCAGACCCTATCTCAAGGGTGGTGGCAAAGGAAAGCAAATGCCATCCCCTTCTCTGGAAGAAACCCCAGTGCCCAGCCATGTTCTAAGCCCTCCCCTCGTCCCTGGGATTCTGGCAGCAGGAGTGAAAAGAGAGGAGCACAGCACTGGGACCTGTTTGACAGAAACCGGCTTCCCACGAGAAAGTCCTTCTTCACCTGCAGACATGCTCCCCAGTGCCTGTGGCAAGGTGAAGGAAATGCCATACACTGACCTGGAAGATACCACAGGGCCCAGGCACAGTCTGAGCCCTTCCCTCATCCCGGCGGTTTTGCTAGCAGGAGTTCAACCCCAACGAACACAGCCCGGAGACCCCCTGGGTCCCAAACAACTTCCGATGAACAATATGCTCTTGCTGTGGAAAACCTATCCCAAGTGGGGGTAGCCAGGTCAACAAAATGCCACACACCCAGGTGGAAGAAACAACATGTCCCAGGCATGGTCTAAGCCCCTCACCTCTTCCCTGTGCTTTGTGGAGCCAGAAGGACCCCCGAGGCCCACGGCCCTGAGGCCCGTTGGGCAGAAAGCCGGCTTCCCACGGAAACAGCTTTCCTGAGGTGCAGACCCTATCCCAAGGGCTGGTGGCAAGGTAAAGCAAATGCCATCCCCTTCTCTGGAAGAAACCCCAGTGCCCAGCCATGTTGTAAGCTCTCCCCTCGTCCCTGGCCTCTGGCAGCAGGAGTCAAAAGAGAGGAGCACAGCACTGGGACCCATTTGACAAAAACCGGCTTC